>NW_021319518.1:7005875-7100677 GCF_001605985.2 Dendrobium catenatum | reverse complement strand
GGGGTCAAAGTGGGTCAACCAAAATGCAATTTAATGTTCAATGAGTCATAATTAAGGGTCTGGAAGTGACTAGAGGCTCTGGTGAAGGCTCTAGGGTCAAAATTCACCAAGTGGCAAGTCTAGTGGCATAGGCCGTAAATATTTGAAGGTTTTACAGCCTTTGGATTTTGATTTAGATTCTGGGGTTAGAGACCTCAAAATGAGCTCAAATTTGGAGAGTAGCCTCTAGAGACATGTCCCATCAATATGCAACTGACAGACCTTGAATCAGAGGTCATTTGATAGGGTTTTGAAGTGTTTGAAAATTCACTGGAAAAGGTCTTTAGGACAAGGCTTCTAGACTTTGGATTTGAGTCTGGATTTTGGAATTGATCTGGATTTTGAGTTTTATTGATTAAGTTTGAGTATCCAAATCATCTATAATCATTTGGGTGAATATTAATGACTGGATAGGATCAGAGCTAACTCACAGGTAGGATCAATACCTGAACTGGAGTCTGAGTTCTGAACTGGGTTGGATTTTGGATTTTCATTAAGGCTTGAATTAAATTTAGATATGGATTGGCTTGGGATCAGGATTGATCTGGAATCTGGATGGATCTAGGGTCAGGATTGGCCCGAGTGACCTCATACAAAAATGAGGTCAACAATTGCATATAATAAAATGACTGTACTGATTACACCATAAGCATGAATTTTCCTCCATAGCAAAACCTTAGGCATGATTTCTTATGGGGCTAAAAGCCTAAAATCCAAAAGATTAGATCTATAAGTCTATGCCAAAAATAGTAAAATTTTTGGACTTACAGATTGCATATACCAAAAATAACCTAACAAATATGCCTATGGTCAAAGAAGAAAGTAAGCTATTCTTGATAGAGAACACTTTTTCATATGAAATACTAATATAAGAAAATTATTCCCTTTTGTTTGAATTATAAAGAAGGCTAGTAATTGACTAGATAAATAATAACCTCTTACTCAATGTTCATAAAAAATATATCCCAAATTAATCTTAAAAAATGTAAGTATTCATTATATAAGTTAACAAAAAATATTTAATATTAAATATGTAAACAAATAAAAAATATAGTATGAATGTAGAACGTCCAAAATTGTTTGGCACGGACGCTGTGGTGATGGAGACCACTCGCACGTTTTTGCCTTACCGGCGGGGGAAAGAGCGCATTGCTGCGACCTTCTTCCCTTCCCAAGCTCCTCATGGAAACCCTACCTCCGACTTTGAACCTATTATTCCGGTCATCTCTGGAAAGTGCGCCCTCTTTCCGTTCTCCTCGCGTTTCACTTTTACGGAGATTCTTCATCGGATGCCGCTTCGTTGCGTCCGCTGCCGGAGGATTTTGCGCCGGTAACAGAAGAGAGGAAGGCCCTTCGTTGAAGTTCTCGCCCAGTGCATTTCCAATCTCTGGTCCGTTGCCATGCTGTTAATCTTTAATCATATTTGATTATTTTATTGGCTTATCTGACTTGATTTGTGGTGTTAAATTTAGGAGCTGAGGATTCTTTATTGAGTTTTATCAATGGCAAAATGAAGGCGACCGATGTAGCTCATTCGTAGGTTTTGACCACCTTTCGCTAGCGGATACCTAATTACAGTAACAGTGTTGTGGCTTGAATCGATGCTTTCCCTTTTTTAGTTGAAAATTTCTAAAGATAAATTAAAAGAAAATCATGAAGAAGTAAGACAGATTTTGTGTTTTTCCTCCCGTATATACGGTCTCGTGGATTTCATTATATTGCTTAAGTTATAAGTATAGGAGATGACCTAATTTAAATACTAAGATGTACAATGGTCACAAAATAGTAGAAAATTTTATATTTACACAAGCAATGCTTTATTGAATATGCCTCAAGTCTATGTAGAATCTATATTTTACTTCTTATAAACAGGGAAATAATCTTTTGTAAGGATTGGACTTCACAAAACCTTAAGCATGTTCTAATTGAGCTTTGTAGGACCTTCCACAATTGTGATTTTAATAATTACCTATGATGATTATAGAAATCTATAGGAATTATTTTTAGGTTCTTGCTAGCATTGCATTATAAAAAGCTGATGCATGGATGAGGGTCATCCAATCAAGACATCATAGTCTAAGCCTCTAATGTTAAAGGAGGCGATGGAGATAAGAGCCCTACAAAGTTTTAGGGGTTGTTTGGCGACAGGATTTAACATGATTTATGCAGGATTTGAGCATCATTTATGCTAAACCCTGCCAAACGGGATTTGAGCACCCGGTAAATCTCACAGCTGAATAAATCATCGATTTCCCTCTTTTTGCTATAAATTCCGGATTTACTAAATCTTTGAATTTGACGGATTTATGGGATTTGGCCGAAGAAGCGCACGAAAGGGATAAAGTTTGTTACCTTCACAGAGAACAAGCTCTCGTTGTTACTTCCGATCTAACAAGAATTATGCCGCCGAAATGTCGTGGCTTTCGATCCGACAAGAAGGAAACTTCACCGAAGGAGCTAAATAAGCGACTCGTTGCAACAAATTTGAACATCAATGAAGGAGCCGATGAAGCAACTCTTGCAAAACTCTACTTTACGCGAAGCAACAAAGTCGAATAGCAACGATGAAATAGAGAAGATGAATAGCAAAGCCTGAACGCCTTAGCTTAGGGAAGAAATTATTCTAATTTAACTCAATTAATAAAATTTAAATTATAATAATTAAGTACATTAATTAAATAATTAGTAGCATAATTATGCATAATTTAATAATCTAATTTAGCTTAATTAAATAATTGGTAGTATAATTAGTAATAAAAATTAATATAATTAGCTTAATTATTATAATTTGAAATAGAAAATTTTAATTATATTATTATTAGTGTAAATAATTAACAAGTAGTAGAATAGTTAAGTGCTAATGAGATAATTAATTATATAATTAATAATCAAAATTAACTAAATAACACTTAGTTAATTAATTTAATTATTAGTAAGATTATTATCCAAATAATTAGTTATTTCAAAAAACAATTAACTAATTAAATAAAGAATTATCAATATAATTAGATATAAAATATATCATTATAATATCCACAATAATTAAAATTGAAATTAATAAGTAATCATACTTAACATGTAAATTAAATTTAAAACAAAAGAAATTTAATTTTTAAATGAACTAATCGCCTTAAATCCTGGAGTACATTGCCAAACAATTTCATAGGATTTAACAATATTTGACAACTATGTTGCCAAACAATTTTCACGATTTAACATGCTAAGATGTACTAAATCCGAATTTACAGGATTTAATAAATCCTACTTGTTGCCAAATAACCCCTTAGTTTAGGCATGATAGAATGGGCTAGGCTCCAGCTTAGAGTAAAAGTAAGGATCTCGTGTGACATTTGTATAATTATTGCACTAATAGGTCTCCTCTAAGGCTAAAGTCAAGGAGAGTTGAAAATAGGGAATTTTAATACTATGGATGAGTTATTTACTTTATATTTAGAAAATTAATTTTAATGCATATACATGGCAAGTAAGGAGAGAGGGGAGCTTGCTGGCTTGCAAAATTATTTTCAATATTCAATAACATTTATTAAACTTCACAAGAATCATTCTTTATTAGAGGGGGTTTACAAGCAATGTAACTAAGCAACATCAAAAGTAATTAAAAGAAATCATAATGAAAATCTTCAATTTTAGGCAATTATTTGTGGTAGAGGTTGTCATAATATAGTAGCCTTTATCTTCAACTCAATTAGGAATTATGAGGCGGTTTTGATGACTTGTCTGATAGCAATGACGATGGATTTTTTGTCAGTTTTCTTAACATGAAATACAACACATAATCCTTTATGGTTTGCTGCCAACTTTCCCAGAGTGTAATGAACTCTATTTTTGAGAGTTTGGATGTTGTTAGAGAAAAAATAGAAGGTTTTTGTGTTAGTGTCGAAGTTAGTGAAATTTATTCAATTGGGAAATTTATCCCGCGGAAGAAGAGACAAAATAGAACCAAGTCGAGGTAGAAGAGATGATGAGATTACTATCCCATATAGAGAGAATGAAGGTGAAAAATAACACCATCTATATCATAACAATAGAAGCTTCTCTTTGTAATTTCTTGTGACACTCACGCAACTCTTAGAAGAATATCTTCGAGCATGTAAAACTTTTGAGATATTACATGAAATTTTTGCAGTCTTATTCTGAAGTAAAATTGAAAATAGAAATAAATTAAACAAACATATCAAATGGACTTATTACCTTTTGGGCTCTTTTTTTGTTCATCCATTTATTTATGGCTCATGATTTGAGTGGATCTAGGTTGGGCTTGGGTTTGAATGATTTCAGATCGTTTAGAGTTTGGATTGGATTGACTTAAGATTTTAGTTGATTGAGGTAAATATGGTTTATATTATATAGGAAATGTATGATTAGGTAGTTTTAGAAAAGATTTGGATGTTACCTTTTTGAAAGGTGGAAAAATATAGAAAAATAGAAAGTATATTATGTGAAGTTAAAAGGGAAAAAAATGGAATGAGTTAGGTGGAAAAATATAAATATATTATTTGGAGTTAAAAAGGAAAAAAAAATTATATTATGGAAAATACTGAATCTAAGAAATAGGATATATATCAATTTATATATTTTTTGGTATCAGGATAATTTTGATAAGATTTGATGTAGTAGGTTATAGAAATATTTATAGAGGTGGATTTGGAAAAGATAATGTTGATTCCAATTTAGTAATATTTGTTCTAAGCATTTAAAGTAATAAAATATGATGCAATAAGTCTAAATTTATGAAAAATGTTTGTGTGATGAGTTATGAAAGGATTTAGGAAGATATTGTGTATTGAATATTCCAAGAGAAGGAAGAATATATGGGGATTTTGAAAGAGATTGGTGGAGATTCTTTTCCCAATGGGAGGAGGCGATGGGGATGGATGCTAGGTGTCTAGGATGTTGGATGTCTCTACTTAAGGTTGAAATTTGGATGCAAATTACAGGTGCGAGCAAGTCAATATAATAATTCTATTAGGACAAAAACTATAGCAATAATGCAACAAAAAAACCAAAAGAAGACAATGACAAAAAATAATGGAGTTCAACTCATGTAGTGTATGATTTAAGCAAAAAACATGGCAAATAGAGGGCAACAATAATTAAAATTTTGGATTTATTTTGTGCTTTGCCTTATTTTGGGTTTGGAGTAGGTTTTACGGTTTGGTAATACAAGTTTATGTATGATGATGGGATAAAAGAAGAAGATGCATTTTGGTGGTTGACAACCAATGAATGGAAACTTAAAAGTTATATGATTGCGAGCTCCATGGATGCCTTGATCTTCATGGTAATGTAAATTTTTATCATGGTGATTTCTTAAGATGAAAAATTGATCCTTTAATCACTACGTACTAGAGGAAATGTTTAGTTATGATGTCAATTTGCGTAGATGTGAAAGTGTTGATTCTTGATGGATTTTGGATGGTGAGAAGATGAATCAATTTAAGTGAAAGCCAGAGAAGGAGAGAGATGTTATATGGGAAAGGAGCATTCGACGACTTAAGTAATTGTAACCTATGAAGCTCTCAAGAAAATTTGTGTAATTAACCTTAAAATACTTGACATGCAAATATGAATTGAGGGACGAAAATTGTAATTTGAAAGTTAAACTAGAGGTCGATGATAAGGAGAAAGAAGATTAGGTGGAGAGGATCAAGGAAACTAATTGTAACTCCATCAAGTTTTCCTCTGTTTCCTACATTTGTTGGTGACCTTTTGGAGAAAATCAAGTATTTTGTTATTTTTCTGGATGAATAATCTTAATTTAAATATAAATGGAAGTTTAGGGTAAATTTTTTTCTAAATTGATGCATTTTAATTGAATTGTAGATAATATGAAACAGCTCCTAAATAAGAATTCGTAGGATGTTAATTTCAAATTAAAATAAGAAATTTCTTCTAAGTCACTCTTTTTGCATTTTAAGGGTTTAGACAAGGCCTCTATCTTGTATCTCCCCTTGGCATGTTGCCCAAGGAATTATTGGTCAATTTGACACAATTTATAGGAGAATTTGATAGTCTCTATCCTCTTGGGCAGGTTAAGAGACCCTATTATCTATTGGTTTCTTTGTAGAAGCTATAATATAGTTGTCTTTGTTAATTTTATTGATTTCATAGGCCTTCTATACTTGATTTTAAATTAAATTTTGGTATCACAACACTAGTTCAAACCTATAGGAACATTTTTAATTGTTAAATTAAATATTGGGAATGATACTTTTGGTGATTCTATATTGCCTGGATATACGACAATGAGCCGAGATTGCAAGCAATTGAAAATTATAGTGTTTGCCAGAAGGAACAAATGGCTACATATGCAGCTGGATTTTGAGCTCTTGCTGCTATGGTGGCACCATCAGCATCTGCAAACCAAGGAGAGTGATCTCATAGAAGACAACATTTTGCAAGGGAGAATACCTCAACGAGGAGAGAAGAATAAAAGAATACATAACTAAGAAGAATACCTTCCCTTTAGGGTAGAGGTAAAATTGGATTTTCCGTAAATGGAACAATTGAAGCTGAGGTATGAGACAATTAGTTCAAGTTTCAAGAAAATTCATAGTTTATAATTATCTTGATACGGATACGGAGAAAATTGTGCTTTGCTTGTTTGAAATTTTCCTCTCATGTTTCAGTGCTGTGGAATTCATATTTGTAAAACTATGATCGATCATCTTTAGCATGATTAGAGTTTAGAAGATTATTAAAAGCTCAATTCCATCCGATTGAATACGAAAAAGAAAAAGTGGATCCGATGGTAGAATTTGAAGCAAAGATGGTAGGCCAAATATTTAAGAATACATGAAATTTAGTAGATAGGCAAATGCTTTAGAAATTTCGTTGAGTGAAAAATCCATGTAGTAGGGTTTTATGAAATTCTTCGTACATAATTGAAACTTTTTCCAGTCGTTGATGTCCTTAAAGCTTGCATAAAAGCTATAACACTTGAGGATAGAAACAAGTCTCTGCCTTGGACAGAAATCCTTGCTTACAATTATGAAGAAAAAAGAGAAGACATGAGGTTGATCTACAAACAAGCATGACACTAGACCACCATGATGCTAGTGTAAAAAGCCAAGGCATAAGAATTGAAGAATATAAAAAGGAATGAAGAAGAAGACCTTCTTTTCAAAGCAAAAGCAAAGGCAAAGTTGAAATTGCCTTTTTTGTTGGAACAATCAAAGCCGAGATAATAGATAATTGAACCAAGCTCCTAGAAACATATTTCATAGTTTATGATTATTCTGAGAAGAAGAAAATTGCATTTGCTTGTTTGAAGCTATCCGCACGCTATATTGTGGTGGAATTCACCATCTAAAATTAATGATAGGTCAAACCTTGGACAAAAATCTCCGCGTACAATTTTAGAGTTTAAAATATTGTTGAAAGTGCATTGAATACAAAATAAAATTGATTCAATGGGTGAATTTTAAGTAAGATAGTGGGCAAAACGTGCAAGTGTACTAGACATAATTTAGAAGATTGTCAAATGCTTCAACAAATTTCTTGAATGAAAAATTCATATTCATGAAATTTGTAGCATTATTTAATGAAAGCATTCGCATAGAATGGAAGCATTTTATAGTTGTTGATGTCCTTAAAGCTAGTGCAAAAGTTAAAAACTTAAGGACAAAAACATGTCTCTTTCCTTGTGGCTTTATCTTCTTTACACCCTTCTTAAGCCAATAAGATACCTTGAAACTAAAATACTATACTTGAGAAGAGCATGAAGGTAGGAAAATTGAAAACCAATGTAAGGGAAAGCTAGACCTAGAGTGAAGTTTCTAGTTACCTTTGAAATCGGGTCCTTACCCATTTGATCAGTCCAATGTAAAAAAAAATTATTATTCTAGACCTTTATAGTAAATAAGTTTTAGGGTGATATACTTTCAGTTGAATGTTATACCAGACTCCACTCAATCAACTGGATGAATGATGGATGAAGTTGTTGTTGACGTCCTTTCTGCCACATGTTTTGTGATGAGTGCAATTTCTTGGGTTTTTTTTTTCTTCCGAGGAATGGACTATAAGGGGATTAACTTTTCTATATAGGTAAACACTCTTCTCCCTACTCGTATCCCAAGAAGATAGGAAGACCTTAGGCTTAGCCTTTGAAAATGAAAATAGGTGCGAAGTAATTCTCCTGTTCTTGTGATATATTGATCTCGCTCCTAACTTCTAAAGAAATAGCGTGAGTAAACTGTTGCTCAATTTCATTTATCAGTGCTTAGCTACAATGTATAAGCTTCACCATATTCTTACATGAGAACCTGGTCTGTTTGTAACTCAACATCATAGGAATTGAGATTCCGAGGGTCTTTAATTGGGATTTTGCTCCTTACCATTTAAAGAAGATGGTCCTAATTTTGCTCGAGCTTATTCTTGGTTTTCCATTTTTGGCTACAAGAGATGAACACATTTTCTAAAAAGAGTTTCTAATTGGATTCTACCCTTCAAGATTTACTGCATCTAGGCACTCATGTCAACAATATTCTAGCTCAAAAGAGTGCTTTAAAAAGAAGGGATTAAGCATTAGAATAAGAGATATGCACTTCCATACTGGCTTCAGTTTGGGTAGTAGTCCTTTTTCTTTATGAAAAAAAGGCTAGTCTCTTAGATTATTTTAAAATCAAATTATTGCCTTCTTTTTTAATATTAAGGTTTAAGGTGTGTAATCGTTGTATGAATCGCATGGTAGTTTTATTATGCCATTCTTGTTACTTACCCCTCTTTCTTACTTCAAGGTATAGTAATTAAAGGGATGCTCAGATGAAACTTTTGAGAATAGTTCCACCCTATGGAAAAGCCTATTGGTCAAATTAGGTAGGCCTTTTCTTAATTGAAAAAAAAAGGTAGGCCTTTTCTTTTAGCTCAAACTTGATTAAATGCTTTAGATTTTTGGTTGTAAAGGCTGGGCAAGGGTTTGCCATCTTTTCTCGTTATTAATTTATTTTTACTTGCGACATAAATAATATATATTTCATTCTTGTTTCAATCGGAGAAATTTTTGCAACATTTTTTTTCCTTTACAATGTAACTTTTTATTTGTAATACTTAGTGCCTTGCTTCTTTCTTACTAATGAAGAAATTAAATTAATGAGCGGCATTCTTAGCTGCAATAATCTTATTTGCATCATTCTACGTGAACGAGTTTAAGAATGAAGAGTGGTGGATATTTAGACATAATCATATGAATATTAATCTTCAATCAATAGGCATATTTCACCACTATCCTTTTTGGATAAAAAAATAGAATACGACTTTGCATGAAATCCCATCTTGAACAAACCATCAAAATTGCATCTTTCTATTCTTATTCGTAAGTTCAATACTTTATGATCCCCAAACCAATCATTTTATGGATGAACTTGGTTTTTAGAGCATTGTGAGACCTAAACATATTTATTTCTTCGTTTCAGTCATTTTCATTGTTTAGAAACCTATATTGCAATATGATGGGGACATCAGATCATCTTGGAGAGTTTATCAGAGACGCGGCCGACGATCTACAGCCACGATCGAGTCTTTATATTTTTGAGTCGTTGATGTATTTTATTTTCATGTAGCTTGTTATTTGCTTATGTGGCATTTAGAGTCGTTGTATTTTTATTTAGTTGCTTATGTGTTTTATTTCCCGTAGTACCCCTCTCATAGGAGTTATCGTATGTAAGCCCAAAGGGCGTTTGTGTCTTTTGTTTCGAGTCATGTTGTAGGAGGCTATTTAAAGCCCCATTTTTATTCTATCAAGGTTGATGAATGAATGATTATTAAGAATTTTCCTGCACTTGTGTTTGAGAGCCTTTGAGAGTTCTTGGAGAGCTTTGGAGAGATCCCTTGGAGAGGGAGATTAGCGCATCACCCACCAACCTTGGAGACGGCCGGGTTCGTGGTTATTTTTTTTATTTTCTTTTCTTTATCTTGTCATCCCCTCATCCACGGGGGCGTCTTAGTAGTCCTTTTCTTTTCGGACTTGCCTTGGCTTACAGACTCTAGGACAATCCTCGGTACTAGGTAATTGATTCGTACCAAAGATGAAGATGTGAGAGGTAATCAGTTGGGCTGTCAGTGATTCTTCTTCCCTTACCTAAGGAAATATCCTTGACTTTACGACTATTATTACCTAGCTAGATTTCTCTCTACCCCCTTATCTTTATTATCTATTATATTTTTTCTTTCTTTTTCAATTTGAGGTGTAGAAGACATCTGTTCTATCCATTATACAACAAACGCCCTTTATTCCTTTTTTTTTCTTTTTATGAAAAATTGATCAAACAATTTCAGGGACATGAGGTTGAAATTGTATAATATAGGACTCTTTATGGATTATTTGTACATTATTTTCTTAAGTGATATGACTCTTTTAGACAGCTATTTATCATTTTTCTTTGTATATATGTGTTCAAAACAACTATATTTGAAATCATATACGATAAGTGGTCGTTTTCAAATGAATAGCCCATCTACATAGAATCATCCTTCTAAATAATAGCCCTCTCATATAGCAAAAGATTTAGTTTTCTTGAAATAATGTGCAAACATAGAAGTCATTTATATGGAACTACTTTTTTCTTCATTGTTTCCTAAACTCAGGTGAATCTCGACAATTTAACATGAATTTTCTATTCTATTTCCATCAGATAAGTAGCCATTATGAAATTGCTAGGCACATTATTGTTAGGGATAAAGTGTAGTGCTACCACATTTAGGGGATTTTATATTATATAACAATTTAAGGACGTTTTTTTGTGGTTTCTTGTGTTTTGAGTGAAGGTTATTTGGATATTTTTTTGTGGAGTTCTGTCAGCTTATTTGAATGTTTAAATGATGATTTCTTTTTTGTGGTATTAAACCAAAAAATAAATCAGGTCTCAATGTTTATAAATTTTAAACCGCTCTAATGAACTGCTATACTATGATGTTGTAAAGAACTTCAATTATGTCTTGAATTCTTATTTATACTGAAATATAGCTTTTAAATGAGTTTAAATTCAAGCCAAGCTCGAGCCGATTGTAAATTATGTGAGTCGAGTTTGAGCTTGAGTTCGAGCCGAGCTCAAGTTTGTTATTGTTCAAGCTCAATTCAACTTTTTTGCGCCCCTGTACCCACCTAAGAGGATATGGGATGCTTGATTTTTTTTCCTTGGTTAATTGGAAAAACTTACTGCTCTCTAGTATTTGCAAGTGCCTAAATTTGAAACTTTTTTTTTTCATAATAAAGAATCAACATACTAATGAAAAACTTCTTTTGATTAAGAAATCTGATGAGGACATCAACAGGAGATTCTGGAATGTCTATCATCGGAAGCAGCGCAGAGCAACGACCTCGATCAGAAGTCTTCATCTTTGATTTATATTTTGTATTAGTGTTTATTTTATTAGTTGTGACGATTGTACCATTTATCTATTTGTGTTTGAGTTGTAGCCCCAAGGACATTCTTGTCTTTCTTTTCTAATTGTTTTGGAGGCCTATATATAAGGTCCTCATCTTGTATGAGAGGTAATGATGAATGAAATAAAATTTATGTTTTCTCTGTAGAGCTTGTGAGTTATTGAGTAGTGAAGTCCCAAGGTGTGGGCAAAACAATACCCACCAGTCACCAGAAGTGTCCGGAGCTCGTGGTCCGACTCCTCCTCCACTTCACCGCTGGCCTCCCTAATCCTCCTCACCTGTCAGAGGCCCTTCTCCCTCCCTTTTCCACAGCCGCCAAATAGCCCTACTCCACCGGTCACTCTCCCCACCTCCCATTAGACCGTCGGCCTCCCTTCCCTGTCTCCCCCACCGGCCAAGCCCCCTTCCTTCCCAAGCCCACCGTCGGCCACATCACCCTCCCCCTCTTAATGTTGAGTTCAATCTTCATTAAGACATTCCTAATTTAGCCTACATAACTTGGGAAAGATTTCATTCTATTCGAAATTCAAAATTTGAATACTTTTCTAAATTAACCATTTTAAATTAGAAAAGTTTTCAAATTGAATCTAATTTAATTTGAACCTCATTATTTCCTTCCTAATTTTGTTTCATGAATTAGGAATCCTCATTAACTCCCACAAATCCCTCCCAACCCCATGCATGCCGCCGGCCCCTTCATGGGATCTCCCTCCTCCCTCCTAATTAATCTCCCTCCACTTGAATTTGATTTTCAAATTTCAAATTCTTAAATCCATTTCCTATTTTACTAAAATCTGAAACTAATTTCAGATTTTATATTACTTTCCCTCTCCAAACCCAAACCCTAATTCCACCAAAAGCAAGCACCTCTTCCCTTAGTCGCCCCTTCTTCGTTCACACCTCTTGGAAACCTTCTTGCCTCATGAACTACACTCCAAGAAAGAGGAAGTCCTCCCTTCGTCGACAAACCCTTGACTAGTGCATGGCCAATCCGGATCGGGATTGTGGATTCCTCTATGACAATCAAAGTTTAATGGATATTCATCAATCCACCTTCTTCAACCTCAATCCATAAGTGGATAACTCCGTAGAAGATTACATCAATCACTCCGTAGAAGAGCATCTACCATCCGGAAGTCGGCGGAACCATTGGTACCCACCCACATCTTCTCCCTCTTTGACGAACTTTCGTTGGGCTAATACCATAGGTGTCTTCTCAAAGTTGGTGGCACGCTTGGTTTGCTAAGAATCTTTCCCGTTAACCCTTATTAGACGAGCTTGAGTGAGGGAAACTCAAGGTGACTTTTCTATCTGTTAAGTGCGGGATCTGTTGTTACAATATTTAAGTTTATCTTTTTGATTGAGATCATTCTCAAGTGATTGTTATTCTATTTTGTAATTGATTTTCTTTACATTATTGATGGCCTTAAGTCTAAGCATCTAATCTTGTGAAACATTAGTTTATATTGCAAAGCTTAAATCAATTTCTTTATAATCTCTAATGCAATTCTGTTGTTTGTTTCACATCAAAATCTAGAAAAAGTTTTTTTTTTAAAACATGCCGCCAACGTTTACCTAACAGTATACAAAATGGAATATTTTGATTTATCCGTTTGCTTTCTTAAAATAGTGGAATCCTGAAAGTTCAAATTGCCCTCTTGTTTACAAAGAAACTTCCCTCTTAGTTTCTTTGGCATTATCATATAAACTTTATGGCATTGCTCACAATCTTAAATACGATTAATGAGTCTAATCGCTGCAATTGTGTAATATGACTGGAAAACTAAAAGGAAAAGAAATGGGTGAAAGTTGAGGCGCTTAAGAATATGAATCACCTACTGCATGATAAAGTTCAGTTGTTCTGGCCTCGGGTTAAATTAAAACAGGGATTTGAGTTTTAGGTTATAGCATCAAGTTTTGAATGGCCATTTTCTCCTGTATTAGTTTCTTTTTGTTCAACATATTCACTTTATGTATGTTGCCTTACCTTTCAATTGCAGAGAGGCATTCATCGGTCCTCTTTTCAATATTGATTTGTTTAAATTTTGCAGATGTAGAAGTCTTCAAGTGTTATGGAATGCTATCTAAAGTGTTTACTTTTGTTCTTGTCATTGATGTGGTTTCAGAATCTGGAAGATTGTCATTCGAGGAGGAGATACAGTTGTTGATGCCACTTGTGGCAATGGCTATGATACTATTGCATTGCTCAAACTGGTAGCTGATGATTCAAGGAGGGGTTGTGTTCATGGTTTGGATATTCAGAGTTCTGCATTAGAGAATACTTGTTATTTGTTGAGAGAATCTGTTGCTGAGAAACAGGTGCCTAGATATCCAAGAACTTTTTATTATTAGCTGCAAATTATCTCACTTAGATATGAATGTTTCACGACATTCTATTAATCTGCTTTGGCTCAGTTTGAGTGCATTCTGGATGTTCTAAAATCAGTGAACATAGAATCTTACTTTAATCTGTTACTATCATCAGTTTTTACTAATCTCGCTTGCCCAAAGCTACTAATGCAATTTTTCCAAAGCTAATAATCTTATATGATTGTTTTACCATCTTCTGTCAATCTGCTTTGGTTCGGTTTGTGTGCATTGTAGATGTTCTTCAATCAATGAACTCATCTTTAAATCTGTTAATGTTATCAGCTTTTACTAGTTTCACTTGTCCAATGTTACTAATGTAATTTTGTTTGTTTTAGAGGGAATTGGTTAAGCTGCACTTACTATGTCACAGCAGGATGGAGGATATTTTACCAAAAGATGCCGCTGTCAGGTCAGGCACCGTGTCTGTTGAGTAGTGTTTTTTTTTTCACCATCATCATTGTTCTCCACATTATTAAACTGATAGGAAGTACTTGAGTTCGCAAGTAACCCAAAGGGAAAATACTTGAGTTCGCAAGCAAATCTATCAATAATTGGTGAAAACAACGAGAAGTAGGCTGATTCAGTGAGAAATCAGCAAAACGATGCAGGAATTTAGAAGATTGACAAGAAAACATGATGAAAACTTCTTCTATTCAATTCACGAACAAGAATAACAATACAAGATACAAGTTTTTTCGATTCGAGAGGAAGAAACAACTTTCTAAATCTCTAGCCAAACCTAGAGCCCAAAAGAACAAACCCTAGATCTCAAATCTCTTCCAAATTCAAGATGAAAAGTAAACCCTAATCAAAAAGACTAATTAAATCCAAAGGACTTACAAAAAGACTAAACAACGCTTAATTCAAAATTTTCCTCGTAAACAGTGATTCATTCAGCAAGTCGGCCTACTAGAGCATCCGCCCCACGTCCCTTGGTTCTGCCCCCTACTGTAGCAGTGAACCGGTCCAGGTTGGACCGGTTCTGCCGGCCCCTCTGGCCGCCTGGGCCAGCCTAACATAAACTTACCTTAAGGAGTTTTATTTGCTTTGCTTTTTGATCCGCTAAAGTTGCCTCAAGACTAGGGAAAACAGTTGGATTGTTATCAGCGAAATCTACAGCTGAAAATTTGAGCAGAAATTTAACTCCAGAATCAATTTTACGACATTCTTGCCTAATCTTTTCCCTTTCTTCTTCAGGCTCATAGCTTTCAACTTGGGATATCTTCCAGCGGGTGATAAGGCCATTATTACAAAACCACATACGACATTATTTGCATTGCAAGCTGCAAGTAGGATAATAGCTTCTGGTGGACTTATCAGCATTGTGATTTATATTGGTCATCCTGGTGGAAGGTATGTCCTTATTATATCTTCTCTTGAAAAAATTGTTAACCTGATTTACAATTAAGAGCATGAAAAGTTCTTAAAACCAGATTTCCCTTCTCTTAGTAATAAGTACCCATCCTTCTTATCCTTTTCATCAAAGCTTTATCAGAACACTTAGGCTTCATTTGAGACGGCTTTTTTATTGCTTTCTAAAATGGAGTTTTAGTTAAAAAATAAAAAAATTTGTACTAAAACGGAGCAATAAAAAAGCCGTCCCAAACGAACCCTTAGTTGAATCTTAGGATTCATTTGGAACGGCTTTCTTACTGCTTCTTAAAGCTGTAAGAAAGTTTGGGAAAGTTGTCACAAAGGAAGCCTTAGTGAACACCGCCATTGCTTCTCTAATCTACTCTATTCCACCCTTGTGAGCCTACCTGCTAATACATAAATAAACTCTTCTTAATAATGGAATGATTTAAATACTTCTATTTTCTTATTACCGGCAGGGAAGAGCTTGAAGCCGTCCTTTCATTTGCATCCAGCCTAGCTGTTGAAGGCTGGAATTGCTTCAAATTTGAAACTGCAAACAGATCAACTGGACCAGTTCTTGTCTTCATAATCAAGAAATAATAGGTCTGATGTTCAAGTTCATTACTGAAATGTTGTTGGATTGGAGGGCTCGAAGACGCTCAAGACTCTGTGCTACTAGTCTGCTTCAGTGGAACAATTATTACGTCCTCTGATCGGACGTAGAGAGGACGTAGATCTACGTCCGGTCAGAGGCTTATTACTCAATTTTTGCTTGGTATTTGATCGGTATTGATAGGTATTGTTTGATAATATGGAGGAATACTACTCCGGGAAGACCAATACCGAGTTATACCGAGCAGTACCGAGTTATACAAAAAAAATACCCAGTTTTTCTCGGTATTTTTTGGTATAGCTCGGTATTGCTCGTTATAACTCGGTATTTTGTCTTCACCTAATGATATTTTCTCGTTATTATTGGTATTGCTCGGTATTTCTCATTTTGTGCATGCAATCTTAGTGCCGACCGGACGTAGCTCTACGTACGTTCACCGGACCAAATAAAAGTTCGCTTCAGTGAGGTGTTGAAACAGCTTTTTTTATTGTTTTCTATAATACTATTAGATTAAAAAAAAATTGCATTTAAACGTGCTTTAGAAATCGGTGAGAAAACAGTTCCAAACCAAGCCTATGGCTTCGTTTGGGAACGTTCTTACTGCTTAAAGCAGTTTTTAAGCACAAAAAAATTATTTTGTAACCCAAAGCTGTTTTGAGTAGCACTAAAAAAGCCGTTCCAAATGAAACATAAATCTATGGAGAAAACTTCCTTTAGGATTTAAATAAGAAAATTATTATTTTTTTTCGAATCTTATTTCTTAAGCCAAAGCAAGCAAATGAGCTCTTAAATGTATTTAACGTGCAGAAATTAAAAAAATCATCGATTAAATTGATTGATTTTTGTAGATTTTATTTGTTGATCAAGATTCTCATAAGAAAAAATATGCTGGATATTTTGATATAAATTAAATCAGGATAGACTTAAGAAAATATTTTATTAAATTTATTTTTTTAGATTTATAGTAATATTAATTTTAAAATAAATTTAATAATTTAAAATCACCATAATATAATTTATATAATAATATTTGAGCTTACATTGTTTTTCTTTTCAATAAGTATCTGTAAAAATTTGTGAGGATGGGCAGGGAAAGCTGTGGCAAATAATTCAATGACTCTAATGCTGGTCTAAATGCTCATGAAGGCGAGGTGTTGAAGAAGTCAAAATATTCAAAATGTTTCACTTCAAATTTTATTTATAGGGGCATGAAAATCACGGGAAATGATACATCAAGTGAAAATGAATAAAAATACATTGCTTGATGAATTTTAGTACATATTGTCTTGGACGCCTGTTAAACTTTGGCTGGTTTGAGGGGAGATAGCTTTCCTTGGTTTTGATTATTTGCTCATGAGATGAGTTTAGTATTGCTCAGTGTATGAGAGAGTATGTATAAGTGGGTATACTAATGGATGAATTATTCTGTGCGGATGCTGAACGCCGTCAAGTGCCTAATGAAAATGTGCCACATCACTTCATACTCGGTGCCGCGGCTCGGTACTGCTCGGTATTGAGCTCGGTACTAGGTGACGTTGCTGTACCTGATTCGTTTCTGGACGGTAAGTTGTGTCCGGTGTCCGCACAGAATAATCTCTCATACTAATGAGTTCCAAGTGGTGAGATTTATTATTGGTTAGCACCTTAAAATAGCTGGTGACTTGTGCTTAGACTCTAGTTCGCTTGGGAGTGGAAGGCGAGTGGGTGGGCGGCACGATTAGTTGTGAGCCAGTTGAGTACATGCTTTGTTATAGTTGAAGCGACGAGCATGATTGATGGTACTCTGCCTTGGGTGAGGGCGAGCATCCTTTAACAACTAGTCCCCCTTGAGGGAATTTTTATTATGTCCGGATACCTGACGTAGCTCTACATCCGGATGCCAATAAAATGTCGCCACGTGCTCTTACTCTTTATCGTGCGGCCCGGCGACCAGACCAAGACCGTAACCCGGTATTGCTATGTATTAGCTGATTTGTGCAGACCAGAGTATTGTTATGTTTTGCTCGGTATTGCTCGGTAATGAGAAATATCATTGTGTCAAGATCAATAACTAGCAATACTGAGCAATACTCTGATTTTGCTAGGTATTGCTCGGTATTGCTAGTTATTGCCCGGTATTAGTCTTGATAGAGCGGTATTTCTCATTATTGCCAAGCAATACCTAGCAATACCGAGCAATACCTAGCAATACACGAACATAACAATACATGATTCGGGTCCTGGTCGGGTCGTCGGGCCGCACGGTAAAGAGTAAGAACACGTGGTGACATGTTATTGGCGTCCGGATGTAGAGCTATGTCAGGTGTCCGGACCTAATAAAAATTCCCCTTGAGGAGGCGCTTGATAGGTTGCATGAATGGTAAGAAAAATAACATCTTAATTAATCATCATTTTATAATTTACTAATATTATTAACCAAACACCACTTTTTATTAAGTCAAATTAGAAGGGGCCTAAATTAATTTAGTCGTAAAGCTCGTTGCTATCCCCTATCTCTTTGTTGTGCCTATTAAAAATCCTCTTTCTTATTAATAATGTTTTTTTTTTTCAGTTTTAATTATGCAAACTTATAATTAATATCTTAACTAATAAAAAACTAATTTATAAAGATGCTCAAATATAACAATATCTATTTAATTGAATTAAATAATAAAAGATATCAAGCTAATTAAATTAATATTATTTTTGTTCACTAATAATAATTATTTTAATTATATAATTAATATTTATTTATTTAAAATTAATTATATTTATAATTAAAATTATCAAATGAATATGAAACACTCGCTTTTCTCCCTAAGATTCACATCTCTAAATTCTTGAAACTCTGACCACAAAGAAGCAAGGAAGTCAACATAGAAGCAAACTTGAGAAGACTGACTAGTAGAGCAGTGTTAGGGAGAATAGTTTGTGAGAGGCTTGCGGATTTGAATAACTATAAGGCATGTATTTACTAAATCTAAATTTTAGGCATAAATGAAGAAGAAATTGGAGTTAAAATTGTATAGAGTTATTTTGGGACATTTAAGTCAATTAAGATAAAACATCACATATATAAGTTTCAAATTCAAGATCTCTTAGTTAATAGTCAAAACATCCAACCAACAAATCAAGATGAGCTGCGTAAAATTATGTAGAATTTAAAGTCATCTTTTTAAGGAAAAATTTAAGTTAGATGTGACATAAATTATGCTCACATACTACAGTCAAACAGAGCAGAGCAGTCCCTTGAGAGTCCCAAATATTGGAATGTTTTATATTTTTTTAAGCCTAAGATTTTATATTTTTATTTGAAATAAATTTTTATTGCTTTTTAAAATAATTTTTTAGTACAAAGTTTTTGTACTGAAAAAATACTTTAAGAAAAGTAATAAAGCGATATCCAGCCAAACGACCTAAAATGCAAAATCAAATCTCACGATAAATGAAAGTCGCGGTTGACGAAAAATTTCGCCTTTTCATGGTAAATCCCAGATTTTCGAAACCCTCTCGTTCGGCGGATTTAAAAGAAAGGCACGTTGTTCGCCTCATATCCTCTTCCCCGCCTCTTCAGAATAGCCAAACAGTTACACGGGATTTAACATGATTTATCTTGAATATTATTAAACAATTTTCAAGATTTATCCTTCCAAAATTTTTAATTTTTTAAATCCGAATTTAGAATATTTACGAAATCCTATTTAAATTAAATCTTGATTCTACTAAATAGACCCTAAAATTTTCTAGTTAAAATCCTCCCCCGAATTCTACTAGCAAATGTCCCCTCAAATTTCTTACAGTAAAATCTCACTAAAATGCAAATTGAGAAACTTTGTGATAAGTTTCTGTACTTTGGAGATACTGTGGCACGTAATGCCACTCATTTCCTGGAAAGAAATACAAGTAAACCTAAAGCTTATTACGGGGGTGGGTGGGGGGGGGCGCTTTGGACTCCCTTCTCTCCATTCCGTGCAATTCAGTTTTCAATGCTCTCTTATAAAGAGATTACATAATTACAGCAACTCCCTCTCTACGTGGGTTTTTCATAAATATGTATCTCCCTGGAAACCCCCCAATGTGAAGTCTTCCACTTTTTGAAAAAATGTTTGTACGGTTGCCAATGATGCAAAGAATAATTTCAATTTTATCATTTCAAGCAAGGTTCCCGTCTCTCTTTACTGGGACCATTGGTTTAAAGGATCTCAGCTTCATGAAGTTCCTGGTATGCAAGCTATCCTGAATCACTTCCCTGACAATGCTAGGATTCCTGTTATTTTAAATGAGTATGGATGGAATCTGCCTTCATAGTTCTCTGCCTCTCTTCTGCATCTATTTTCCAACATTTATGTAGAAGCTAATACTACAAGCTGCCTGACGTGGGGAGAAGGGAAGGATAATAAATATATCTCTCATCATAATTTCCTTTTCAGGAATGAATCTTTGAATAACTCACAACATTTAGTATGGCACAAGCATCACTCTTTGAGATACTCATCCTTCGGTTGGATGGCCACTTGGGCTGGCTTAAAACTGCGGATGTTCTTAATTCTAAGGGATTTAACGTAGATTCTTGCTGCTCCCTCTGTCATAAAGCCAATGAAAACATCTCTCACCTTTTTTTTTAATGTGATTACTCTTTTCTGGTAATTACAAACCTTATTCCTAATATGGCTAATCAACTACTTTGACCAAATATTCTACAAGCTTTTGAATGCTCTAGTAATGTTCATGTCAAATTCAAGCCTTTTTATAATCTCATTATTTGTTGTGCAATTTATCATCTTTGGAGGGAAAGTAATGATAAGAAGTTTGGCAATGTCTTTACATCTTCCATTCCCATTAGTCAAAAAATAAAAAGTGCAGTTTTTTCCAAGGTTTTAAAATGAAAAAATGGGTATTTTATGTTGGAACTACTTTAGTTGGAGGTGAAGCTGTTGTTGTGCTTCAAGATCCCTAGGTTGGGTTCTCTCTTATATTGATGTTGCTGTCTCTGGATCCTTTGTTAGTTGTATTAGTTTCACCGAGTTTTTCTCTGGCTGGAATTATCTCTGTTGTTGGTTACATGGATGGGAGCTGTATTGCATTATGTATTCACGAGAGCTTTGAGCAGGCTTTTTCTCTTCCTGCTAGATCTACCCATTTACCTGGATGGCGTTCAGGGCAACCAGGAGTGTTGTACCTGTCGCCTTGGGGTTTTTTGAGGACGATGATGATTATTGCAGCTCCACGCTCCCCTTGGAGGGTCTGCGGGGCAATCAGGGGGCTATCATAACATCGTTGAAGCTTTATTCCAGTCGGTATACTGCTCGAACTACAGCATGAGTCCTTCAAGATATGATCCTACTACGACATTTTGATTTTTTACATTGATTTTTTGGATGTATTGGGTGGTATAATTTTTGTTTTTTACTTTTCCTTATAAGCTAATTTTTGTTTTTAGCTTGTGATGGGTTGTTTTCTCGATTTTAATTGTAATGTTTATTTTTCATAGAAATATATGGACTTTTGGCCCCAAAATTAAAAAAAAAAAAAAATCTCACTAATGCTTTCGTTTTTTGGCAGTCAAAAGGTAAACTGTCCTTATGACCGCCGCAGGATCTGCCTATGGAAGAGGCGGGCGAGCATCGTCCTTCCGAACGCCCCGCCTTCTTCAGGCGCAGGCGGGCCTCTCAGGTTGGACATCGACCAGCCTCCGCGATCCCGTCCGGTCCTACAAGCCCTCTCTTTTGCGTTTGTCCTCGGTTTCGCCGCCCTACAGCTCCTTCCGGCCACTCACTTCCGTCACCCCGCAGATCCCAGCCGCAGCTGGATGCCCTTCGCTTCCAAGCCTAATACTGCTACGGTGATTTCCTTTCTTAGGGTATATCGTATGTAATTTTATGGATGTTTGAATTTATTAGCTAGGCCTCAAACTTTATATCTAGGACCAGTCTGCCTGTAACAGGCATGCATTATATTTGCTGGTTAAAATCATTTTTTTCAATTTTGGTGGTTTCACATGTGTTCCAATTGATTATTATTATTATTTTTTGGTTTGGGACTGTTTTATAAAGTTTTGCCTGAAATTCAAGAGCTTCGAAATAAAATCATAATTTTTTAACCTAAGTTGGAAGAAGATCTTAGCAGATCAAAGTCATACTAGAATTCCATCGCGTGCATACTATAACTTAAGCCTTTATTAGATAAGCATCTTTATTTCATAGCTTAATTAAAAAAAAATATTTACTACAACAACAACATCAAGCCTTTATCCCACTACGTGGGGTCGGCTACATGAATCCTTTTTCTCCATTGTGTCCTATTAAAAGTCAAATTCTCATTTAAATCTAATAAAGAAAGGTCATTCCTAATATTTTTTAACCAAGTCTTTTTAGGTCTACCCCTACCTTTCTTAACATAAGTCAAATCTAATACCTCTACTCTCCTAACCGGGTCATCGCAAGGCCGCCGTTTTATGTGACCAAACCATCTAAGGCGACTTTCTCTAATCTTATCTTCTACTGGAGCTACTCCAACCTTTTCACGTATATGCTCATTTCGTATCCTATCTCTAAGGGTAAAGCCACTCATCCACGTGAGCATCCTCATCTCTGCCACACTTAACTTAGTATTATGCTTCTCTTTTAAAGGCCAACATTCGGCACCATAAAGCATTGCAGGCCTCACTACCATCTTATAGAATTTTCCCTTAAGTTTGAGGGGTACATTTCTATCACATAACAAGCCCGATGCATTCCTCCACTTCAACCATCCAACTTATCTATTTCACCATCACTCTGAACAATAGATCCAAGATATCTAAAACGTGTACTCTTATTAATGACTTGATCGCCCAAAGTCACAATCCCCTCACTAGGTCTATTACTACTAAAATTGCACTCCATATATTCCGTTTTAGATCTACTCAAGCGAAAACCTTTAGACTCTAAAGTTGACCTCCATAATTCAAGTTTACCTTCAACTCCCTCTCTAGTCTTATCAACAAGAAGAATATCATCAGCAAAAAACATACACCAAGGTACATCCTCTTGCAAATGTCTAGTGAGAACATCCAAGACTAAAGCAAAAAGATATGGGCTTAAGGCTGATCCTTGATGTAACCCAAACGAAATAGGGAAATACTTGGTCAATCCACCTTGTGTTTGAACACAAGTAATAGCTCCTGCATACATATCTTTAATGATTTGAATATAAGCATTATTAACTCCTTGTTTTATATTTTTTTAAGAATAAAATTTTATATTTTTATTTGGAATATTTTTTTATTGCTTTTTAAAATAATTTTTCAACACAAAATTTTTTACTAAAAAAACACTTTAGAAAATTAATAATGCGGTATGAAATCTGAAATTTTGAATGGAAGCCTAAGGGGCTATTTGGTATATGAAAGCCGCGGTTGACAGAAAATTCCGCCTTTTCGTGGTAAATCCTGAATTTTCGAATCCTCTCGTTTGGCGGATTTAAAAGACAGCCGCACTGTTCGCCTCATCTCCTCATCCCCGCCTCTTCAGAATAATCAAACAATCACACGAAATTTAACAGAATTTATCACGAATGTTATTAAACAATTTTCAAAATTTAACCCCCAAAAATTTAAATTTTCTCAATCCAAATTTAGAATATTTACGAAATCCCATTTAAATTAAATATTGGTTCTACCAAACAGCCCTTAAATATTTCGAGTTAAATCCTCCCCGTATTCTACTAGCAGATGCCCCTTAAAATTCTTACGGTTTAAAAAGAACGGTAAAATCTCACTAAACGTTTTCGTTGAACTGCCAAAACGGTCAAAAGGTGAACATGTCTTCCGCCGCAGGATCCGGCCTATGGAAGAGGCCGGCGAGCTCGTCCTTTCGAACCCCCCCGCCTTCTTCAGTCGCAGGCGGGCCTCTCAGGTTGGACATCGACCAGCCTCCGCGATCCCAACCGGTCCTACAAGCCCTCTCTTTTGCATTTGTGCTCGCTTTCGCCGCCCTACAGCTCCTTCCGGCCACTCACTTCCGTCACCCGGCAGATCCTAGCCGCAGCTGGATGCCCTTCTCTTCCAAGACGAATACTTCTACGGTGAATTCCTTTCTTAGGGTATATCGTATGTAATTTTATGGAAGTTTGAACTTATTAGCTAGGCCTCAAACTTAATATCTAGGACCAGTCAGCCCGTAACAGGCATGCATTATATTTGCTGGTTAAAATCATTTTTACAATTTTGGTGGTTTCAGATGTGTTCCAATTGATTATTATTATTATTATTATTGGTTTGGGACTGTTTTATAAAGTTTTGACTGAAATTCAAGAGCTTCGAAATAAAATCATAATTTTTTTAACCTAAGTTGGAAGAAGCTCTTAACAGATCAAAGTCATACTAGAATTCCATTGCGTGCATACTGTAACTTAAGCCTTTATTAGATAAGCATCTTTATTTCATAGCTTAATTTAAAAAAAAAAATTATTAATAAAAAGTAATTCAAATCAAAAGCAAATTGAATTTCAAAAGTAGCAAAAACATTGAAACTAGAACTTTTGTTATTTTACCTAACTTATACAAAAACCAAAAAATAACCTTGGTTAAAAAGAGTCTCTTGTTTTACTTGGTTTTCTTGACAGTAGGTTTTATTACAGGTCTTGCTTAAAATCTTAGTATGTATATGACCTTTTGAATTTAATATCTCGGATTAATTAGCTGTAAAATTCTCGTATGAAACATATTATGTTATTTAAATGCTAAAAGGAAGCTCTTGTTTTTCCTTATTTTCTTGGTTTGATATTATAAATCACATCTTGGTTCATGCCAGACATGAAAGCCTATGTAAATTAGGGTTGAGATGAGGTTTTGATGTAGATTTACTTCTCCCAATGGAGTATAGTGTCTGAGAAAGTGATATAATCTACGGTTTTTTAGGTTTTAGGCTTTGCTATTAGATGCCAGTGGAAGGAAGCATGAAATATTTTAAGGTAAGGAAATGCCTTAGTTAAACTTAACTGAAGTTGAAATAGAACAAAATACTAATTGCTGAATACATCAGGCTGATCTATGCAAGGGGAGATGCAGTTTGGATTGTTTAGCTTTGTGACATCAGATTTCAGTGGAGTGAGTGTTGGATGGCTTCAAGTAGGAAAATCATTGAGTAGCAGGCTGAGAGGAAAATATAACCACTTTATATGACTAAACACTGAGGAGAGGAAAAGAAAGAGTCCTGCAAGAGGAACCTAAGGAGAAAGAGTGAAGAGGAAAAACTAGAAGATAAAGTGAGAAGAGGGATAGCTGACTACTAGGGTTAGACTACTAGGGTTAGGAGAAATCTCATATTCAATAATTTGCCAATAATTGAAAACCTTAGGTCAAAGGTATCCCTGTATCGAGGGGGATCCCTTAACTTATTACATAGAAGTTGAGATAAACTATAAATTATATTAATACTAAATTTTAAATTTTCCTAAATTAATGAAATAAGATTGAACCTAATATGTCCTCCATCAAAGGCCTAAGAGATATTACTGACAAGTGGTATCTCCATAGTGCACGAGGATGAATTGTTTGCTAGAAATAAGATGAAGGAGGCAGTAGAAATTTTTTTCCTCTCCTATGGTTCTTTTATTATCAAATCATTATCAAATGAGAAATATGCTTTCTCTTCCATTTTCATTATATACTCTTCTAAAGGTTTCATATCATTATATTTTTTTCATTATGATCATGGAAACAATCTCTCTATAAAAGTTGAAGATGGGTAAGATTCCTTGCATCAACCCCTACTCAGACGCTGAAGTGGCATGAGCTTTTTGCACTAGATACACCATTTTACACATTTTAATTTTTTTCATTATGATTCCACTTCTCTTAACAAGACACAATGGAGAAAAAAGATTATGTACCCAACCTCACGTAGTGGGAGAAAAGTTTTTTGTTCTGTTGTTGTATGATCCACTTGTTTGGATTGTTTTTAGTTTTGAGATAGCAACAAAGCTTAATGCTTTATAAAGTAGATACTTACAATCATGTTAACCATGTTTTTATTTTATTTTAAATCAGGGTACTTTATATCAATTTATTCAACCCTGCATTTCCTTCTCAAACATTTTAAATTTGTTATTGCAGTTGACCAAATCTAAAGATCCTCTCATGGAGCGACTTAGTAATGCCGAAAATCATGATGTGGAAATTGGAAGGATTAATGTGGTTAGTTGGATGGATTGTTTGGATCTTAGAATGCTTGCTGTACTAGCTAATTCGACCCTATCTAGCTCAAGGTTTGCATAACAACTTAACATGTTATTGATTCATCGCTAGTCAATATTCTTATTTTCATTTGGCCATGAATGTTTCAAAGGTGCAATTTCTTACTTACCCTTAGATAAACTTTGCTGGGCATGATATCCAAATTATAACATTCAACTAGTTATAATTTGTTAAAAACAAATCTTGCGAACCTGTTGCAGGTTGGATAGTGAACGCAATGGTTACTTAAGTTTAGAATCTGTGTTGGATAAGCTTATTGAACAGGTTCTTCAGGGTGTGTATTTAAAGGCATGTGAAGTATGAAACCTGAATAACCAATTAAATATTTTACCAAGTTGTTATTTCTCAAACCTTTTGCATAATTTAAAGTGCCATTTGACCTCTAGAAATAGTTGAAAATGAAATCCTCCGCCCCCCCCCCACCAAAAAAAAAAAAAAATTTCCAGGGGAAAAATGACACATTTAGGCCTCGTTTGAGACGGCTTAATTTTGCATTTTCAGTTTCAAAACGACAGAAATTTTTTTTGCCTGTTGTTTCTATGTGCCACTTTTGCAGAAATGCTTTTTTGAGAATTATATTTTTGTACTGTTTTCAAAAGCTTTATGATATTAATTTCTCCTTTAGAAAACTCCGTTCTCTCAAACAACAATTTTAAAACTACCTTTTAGGAAAGGTACATAATAACCAAACGAAGCCTTAGTTCAAGAAAAATGGATTTTTGGGAGCTTCAATTGCAATTAGCAACTTCACAAGAATCTTGAACGATTGAGGTTTGGTTTGATAGTTTCGAGCTTCTTTTGTACTATGTTGTTTACTATTAAATGAAATTAATACTACTTATTGATTTGTACAACTGCTCCGCAAGTGTTTCCCATGGTTTTGAAGTTATGCTGGTACATATTCAATATTATGATAGGTCAGATTATTGGAAAGTGAAGTAGCTCATTAACAGATTGGACATATCTTTTATAACCGTGACCACAAATGCTCACATACATAGGTGATCCTTTACTGTATAATCATATTTTCTGTGCCGTTGTCATGGATAATAAAATCTGTTTGGACAGTTTAATTTTGTTATTATCTCATTAGCATTAAGGTTTTAGTTGCTGAATTGGAAAACATTGATGTTCTGATGTTTACCTTTGCCTCTTAGATTGTCAGAGCATGTTTATTTTAGTTTCTTTGTGCCTGAAAGTGAAGATGTGAAATTGTCCTACTACAAGCTGAAAGTATTGTTTCCTGATTCAAACCTGGATCTCTTTGGGTAAGAAGTGCCCTCTTAAGAACTTGTTTCTTTTATGGTTTTCTTAATGCTAATGCTTTTATTTTGTACCATCTCTTATGGTTTCCTATGCTTGGTGCTGCTATTGCTGGTAATGCCTTTTTTAAATATCTAGGCAAAATGAAGTCAAATCTAAACTTAGAACTGCTGCACCAGAATGGGAATTTCTTAGGCTCTCAATTAATGAGCTAGCCTCTTTCATCATCCCAAGCACCAAAACTTCTTTGACAAAATTTGCTTTTGTATCACCGGGAACCATTATGAAGGTAGTTCTTTCTTTGTTCCTTGTCCTTTTAGTCTGATTATCCCTTCTTAATCATTTGCCCTCTTTATTTATCTTTTTTCTAAATTTTCTTGAAAAGAAGTATTTTGCCATGATAATCAAATTATCGCCTCCCTTAATATTTAGCAGAGGGTGGCCATCAGATCCACGGTTAAATTGCCTCCTCCTTATGCAGAATGCATGGATTTGAATTAAAAAAATGTCCTCTTTATTAACATGCTGTAAAGCTTTGTAAATGTAGCAACGGCAGGAGCATCTGTTCTAGGTTTGTCCTTGATAGTGTCGGTTTGATGTTGGAAAAGTTGGGCTCTTGGGCATTAATGCTCGTGATTTATCTTACAAAAAAGAAGTGAGGTAGCTTAGCACATATTATTTATCACAACAATAGAGAAAATTTAAGATAATATAGATTAGATTAGCAGAATTTTTTTTTATTAGATTAGCAGAATAAAAATTGTGTATATGACGTACAATATTGGGTGCGAAATTGATATTTTTTAATCAATATTGCTTGAAGAGTAAGTGATAGTTAGAAGTGATAGGTTTAAATATATTAGATCTGATATCGATGATAATATAACTAATAGAGTTAAGGTTGAGTGATTAGAATGGCAAAGTGCCTCAATAATAATGTGATAAAAGAATATCATATTAAAATAAGTGATACCTAGGATTGATAAATTTATTTGCATTAAATCTACCATTGATAAGAATAATATTGCTGAGTTTATAATTATTTGATATATAATTGATGAGTTGGAGTGGAGAAGATCAAGTGATAGGTTCAAGATCAATTGATGCCTTTGGAGTGATAGGTTGTATATTATATTTATGAGGATATAACTAATAGTATTTAAATTGATTGGTTAGAATGGGGAAACACATCAAGAGTACTATGTGACGGAACAATATCATAAGCCTTAGTAAGTGAATTTATAAAATTACATTGTTAACTGGCTATGCCATATGAATCTAGTGTTGGGCCATAAAAAGATCATTGATAACTAAGTTGAATGATGTGAATGAAAAAGTTGAAGTGAATGTGACAAAACTAGTAGAGATTGATAAAAAAGATTATTATTAGTACTTGTTGAAGGTATGGTTGTAAAAAATAGACTTAAGCTGTTTAGAAGTGTACGGTGGAGGGAAGAAGATGATTAATAAGCTGTATAGATAAAATTGATATAGGAAGAGTAGGAAGAAAAAAAGGTTTATACTTTATACCAAAGGTGATATTATTAGAAGTTGTGCAAAAAGATGAACACAAAGTAATGGTAACATTTCATGTAAAACTCAACAAAAAGGAATGGAGACTAATGATCTATAAAGTTGTTCCTAAATTGTTGGGATAGCTATTAATTATAATCAATACTAATTAATCAAAATGAATTATGATTAATAATAGTTAATTACAATTAATCAAATTAATCCGAACTAATTATAATTGATAATAATTAATTTGTAATTAATAATGATTAATTAGAATCAACTATAATTAATGCCAATTAATTTCAATTAATCGTGGCTAATTGCAATTAATTAAAAGAGGCCGTTCTGGTACAGGATTTATGCGGATTTGAGCTAGATTTACATAGTATTTAAACATGGTTCGTGCTAAATCCTGTTAACGGGCTCTATACATAATCTGAGCAAGATTTATACTAAATCTTGCTAATAGAAATCGTTTGAGTACCAGACTCATGCAGGATTTGCATTAGGATTTATGCTAAGTCCCATTAAATACGGATTATGCAGAAGTTAAGCAGTATTTTGAGCAAAATTCTATCAAACAGGATATAGGAAGTAGTTAAATCTCACGGCTAGTTAAACATTCTGCTTCCCTTCTCTTACAACTCAGCAGATTTACAGGACTTGGCCGAATAAGCGCATGGAGGGGAGAAAGTTACCTTCACAATGAGCTCCCCTTGTTGCTTGCGATCAAAATGTCGGAACTTTCGACACGACAAGAATGGGAACGTTGTCAAATGAGCGAAATTGGGCGACTAGGGCAGGTTTGGAGTTCGAGTTAAGGTGGCCCGAAGGGGTCGGGATGCTTAGGAGGTCGGATGGAGAGGCTGGGAGAGACGTCAGGCTTGTAGGGATTGGAAGGAAGCGAAGGAAGCTCATGATCGGGGCTTGTTCGCGGTTGCTGGAGTCAGACAAGGGAGAAGATCGCCGGGTGAGGACTTCGGCTAGGTAAAGGGGAATGCTCCTTCTCTCTCTCTCTCTCTCTCTCTCTCTCTCTCTCTCTCTCTCTCTCTCTGCCGATTGGGCAAAGATTGGAAGGTGGAGAGGGCTGTTGAGTTCGGTGGGTGCAAGGGTGGAGTTGGGTTTGACGACAGAGGAAATGGGGAGAAGCAGCTCGCGTGAGACTTCGGGCGTGTGTGGTAGAGCAGTGGGAAAAAAACGAACGAGAGAAGTCTCGCTCTCGTTTTAACGACGCAAGGAGGGGAGGATCGTATCCAAGCACACGCGAATGGACATCTTCGGCGCCGTTTGCAGAGGTATGGGGCAACTGTCACAAGATTTGTATAGTATTTGTGGCAAAGCCTCCTACAGGTAATGATTTAGGTATATTTTTTTATAATTTTGTTTCTTTCTTTTGGCTCTAGCAGGGAGGTCAACAGATAAGCAACGAGATTGCTATGACTTCACATCAGACAATGAGGGTTGAGATGCATAGGACAATTACCATGAAGGTCGAAAATGCATCAGGTTATGAAGATCATGTTGCAATAAATAAGTTGGGAAGAAAACTAGGACTCTAGTACCATTTGGAGAAAAATATGCTAGAATGTATTCTTTCTCATTCATTCGAAACATATAATACAAGGCAATATAAATTTTATTGAAAGCGCACTTCAAAGGCGCTATAGAGTGAAGTGTTGTGCCATTTCGACGCATTGCATTGTAGAGTATTACGCTTGGATTGCACACTTCAAAGCCACTATAAGAGTGAAGTGATGTGTTGTGCCACTTCGCCGCATTGCATTGTAGAGTTTTACGCTTGGATTGAGCACTTCAAATCCACTATAGGAGTGAAGTGAAGTGGCTGTGCCACTTCGCCGCATTGCATTGTAGAGTTTTACGCTTGGATTCAGATCATGTGAAATCCTGGTTCAAATTTTCATAGTTTGGTTTAGTATTTGCTATAATAACGAGGCACGAATGTTCTATTTTCATTGCTTCTTGGAATCATTGTCATTGCTCATTGTTTCTCCATTTCTCTTGTTGGAGCTATTTAATTCTTGGAGGTTCTTCTGGTCATGCTCTCTCATCCGCTAGTGTTTTTTATATGCTATTGGTTCTTGTTGCTAGCGTTAGCAACTTCTTGCTCATAAGCTTCTTCTCTAGAATACTTCTTGATGCCTTATATTCATCTTCATACTTTAAACATATACAAATAAGATTTAAATCTAGAGCTTCCTAATATGCCTTTTGTGCCCAAAACTTATCTTGGATTTCTCACCACCCATGCCATAAATTGTCAATTAGTGATTGTACGAAAAAGTAGCATGGTTTCTTAAGTGGAACTAACAAATTTTTTTGATGTTATTAAGCTAGTAGAGGGCAAGGATATTTTTTACCTACTTATTCCATGATAACAAATTGTGTTTTCTATTATGACTTCTGACAATTTTTACTTATCCAATATAGCTTAGATGGATGCAGAAATTCCGCACTCCTGTTCAATGAACTCATGGTTCCTTTGAATAAAGACAAACATTTATGTAAGAAGAGAGTTAGCCAACCTGAATAAATTGGAATTACCATCATAGCCTTATCCCAACTTGGCCAGTTGGATTCCATCCATAAGGTTGGTAGTGAGCAGAATTGAAGCGATCTAGTCCAACTTAGCCATGCTCAAAGTCAAGCTAAAACATGAAATTAACGTTCTGTTTGGGTCTCTTTTTTTGCTGCTTTGCTTTATGGAACATAACCATAGTATTATTTGGGGTATTACAGGAATTTTTGTCCCAAAACAACTTCACGACTTGGCTTCAGCTCCCGTGTCAGCTGCGTCCTGCTCTTTTGAGGAAAAAATTGACAAAATTATCCCTGTTGTTTTGAGCAACGCCCCATTTTGACATTTTACCCATGTTTTGATCAAAGAGGTTGAAAACAAAATTCGACCTGACATTATCCCGTTTGAAATCAGGCAAATTATTAGGTGCGGACACCGGATTGAGAGAACCGTCCGGTTTTCTCTCTGTCTACAGTGAAAGCACAGTTAAAGCGCAGCTGCTGTAGAAGTGCGCTTTGACTGTAGACAGAGAAAACCGGACGGTTCTGTCCGTCCGGTGTCCGCACCTAATAAATTCTCTTGAAATCAACACATGTTTTTTATTTCAATGTGAATATTTTTGTATTAAAATATGGCTTGTAGCTACTAGACATCACCCTTCAAGTACCTAACTGCCACATATCTAGATAAGTAACCATTTAGGTAGGCACTAAGTGGCATCCATAAATCTGTCTAGTTGAGAGCTAAGACATTCCTTGTCGGTAGTGCAGTCTGAATGACCTGAAAAGGTTGTAAAATCTAAACCATATGAATGATTTGTTTTTGTTGTTCCAACCGCAGGGTAGGATTGAGGAGCTCTTTGATTTTGATTTAGGCCCTTATGCCATTGCAGCCACTGAGGACTGCAGTAGAAGATTGAGTGATTATGTTAATATAGACATCTTAAATGCCATTCGGAGAACAGCCGCTAAAACTTGGATATCAGAGAAATTATATGACAAAGATTCTTGTGTACCAGACCTGAGTTTGTTTCTGGTTAATGTGGCGAACTTGGATAAGAATTTTCTAGAGTCCATTCGATGGTGGAATCAAGTTCTTGATTTGAAACATGAAAGGTTTGATTTTCTCCATCTGTTATGTTCTTATCAGTAAAAAAATTTAGATGGTTTTACTGGCTTTTATGACAGGAACAATCCGGTAAACGCAGTGATTGCCGTTGCACTCTACAACAAGTACTACAAGCTTCCTGATGCTTGGAAGCTTGTTGATTCCAGGACTGCAAGCTCGGAGGCCAAGGTTCTCCATTATGATGTACCACCCACAATGGGTTGCTCAAACCAGAAGAGTCAGAGAGAGCCATCCGGCTTTAGCGATATTTGGCGGCACTATCTACCTCCAAAATCTGATGTCATATTGGCAAACTAAGGCTTCGTTTAGGACAACTTTTTTTCTGCTTTCTAATTTTTGTACTAGGAAGCTGCTTTAAGAAGCAATAAAAAAGCCGTCCAAAACGAAGCTTAAGATCATAAGGGGTTGTTTGGTTGCCTGCATTAGGAGTGTAAAGTAAAACAATTGCATGTATTTACTAAATTTGATTGTTTGGTTAATTTTGAGCGGAACAAAAAGAAACCTGCCGAAGTACTAGTAGTGTATCAGATGGATTTAATTTATCAGTTATATGTCTTCGGCTTCGGCTTCTCAAGGACTTGCACTCCTGGAGTAAGGACATTTCTTGCTTGGGGATAGCCCCTCAGATGGATTTCCCTCACTACATTCCTTAGAAAATTATGGAAGATGCAGCTGCTTACTGTCTTTAGAACAAAAGGTTGTAAATTCATTATATTAAGATTGTGTAGCAGAGTATTTCTTGTGGTTTGTACATACAATTGATTGTAGCTCTTATTGAGTTGTAATGTTAAACATTTTTGTTGCCAAACATGAACTTGCTTAAATGCACAGTGATTTTTCGGATAACATCATGAATGAGTATTCTGTCAATTTGAAAGACAAGGCTCTTCCTCGGCTGTCCTGTATTTTCTATTTCTTCCAAAATCAAAATAGAAGCTTATTACCTTTGGAACATTTGGTCCACCTGCAATTCACTACTTTGTGTTACTCTGCAGTTCATGTTTATTTAGCAACCAATGCAGTTGAAGATAGTCTTAACTTTATTCACCCATTTGCTCTCGTTCTTTCAAGACTTGAGCTAATGAGAGATTATTACGTACGGAGTTTAGATCGAAGCTGCGTTTGATTTTTATGAGTGTGCGTAATAAAATTACAGTGGTGAATTGTAACTATGCTTTTATTGCGTACACTCACAAAAACCGGACGGTTCTCTAGTCTGGACTCCACACGTAATAATTTCTCTGCTCGAAGAGACACTGCTTGTCAATTGGTGCTCGCCTGCTATGGATTTGTTTTCTTTGAATTTATGTTCATCAATTAAAAGAGTATGTATATATATATATGCAAATTATTTGTATGTGGCCTATTTAGTTTGAGCATATCATGATGCTTTAATTTAGGCTTTATTTGTGATATTTTTCTTATTATATATTTTCTAAAGCAATTTTTTAGTAAAAAAAAAAAATAAACTAAAAATTTTTGTGCTAAAAAACTGTTTTAGAAATAGAGCCCTGCATTGGGTATCCATACCCACATCCACCCATGTACCCACCCATACCTATGGGTGGGTATGGGCACGCCCATGATCTTTTGGATGGGTACTCAATATCGGGGGATAAATCGATTAACATTATTAATCACCGTATATCTTATATTATTGCAATCCTCACTACGTAGTGTGCATTATTTAATCATACTATGACTACGATAAATTCTGATATGTGGCTTGAAAGTTTGCAATCAGAGCAAATGACAACAAGCCTCAAGGTCACCAGTCTGTGACAGACTGCGTTCAAAAAGCATGGAAAGTGAGTGGGTTAGGTGGGTACGACATCCCGAAAGTCACCACGGGTGGGTGTGGGTGGGCGAAGCCCGTCCGAGTAAAGCATGGGTATCCAATTAGAACCACATGTAGGGCTTTGTTTAGAAAGCAGTAAGATAGACATTTCAAATGAAATCTTAGTCTTCATGATCATATAAAATTGATTCAAAATAGTCGCGTGTGATATATAATTGATCCCAGCATTTTTTTGTGGTCCTAAAAATTGTAGTCCTTGGATTTTACAAATTCCTGGTAGGAAATTTGCACTATTGGTTCATTATTTTCAACCATTATTCCTCTGAACATTCACTGGATTAGGTTCTGACAACTTCATTTCATCAAGTAGTATCCTTAGGTTAAGGTTGAATGGGTACAAGTAAATATGATAACATTAATATAAACTCTAAAAAAACATTTCAAGCTCATTTATTAGAATATTAAATTAAGAAAAAATGAATATATTAATTTAATCATTTGATTGACTATATACAACAACAACAACATAAATATCAACTCTTTATCCCACTACGTGGCGTCGGCTACATGAATCCTTTTTCGCCATTGTGAAGTCAAATTCTCGTTTAAATCTACTAACAAAAGATCATTTCTAATATTTTCTAATCAAATCTTTTTTGGTATGCATCTACCTTTCTTAACATAAGTCAAATCTAATACCTCTACTTTCCTAACCGGGTCATCGGAAGGCCGCCGTTTTATGTGACCAAACCATCTAAGGCTACTCTCTCTAATCTTATCTTCTACTGGAGCTACTCCAACCTTTTCACGTATATGCTTATTTCGTATCCTATCTCTAATGGTAAAGCCACTCATCCATGTGAGCATTCTCATCTCTGTCACTCTTAACTTAGTATTATGCTTCTCTTAATTTTGATTGACTATGATTACATATAAATATTAATTTAAATCTCTTGAAAGATTTTCAAATCTCACAATAAATGATATATTCATTTTCACATAAAATAAATAAAAATAAATTCTTTCTTTCCTTAAAACATATTTTCTATTTTCGAACAATTGAATGAGCCCTGATGAAGTACATCATGTGGTCCAAAAAAATTAAATTAGAAGTCTAATTACAAGAGCTAAAATTCAAACTTAAGAAAGATATACACAAAAAAGCCTCTGAAACAAAAGTAAAATTTTTTATAATATTTAAAATAGAATTTTAATTTTTTTTTTCACCTAAGGACAGCTTTGACCGACTATAGAATATTTTGGAATAGATGAAAATTATAAAATAAATTGTTGGAACTACTCCTCCATTAGTTTCCACTCCCTTTCTTCCCTTCAATTTGGAGTGGTGGTGACAATTCATGAAGAATAAGTTCTAATCACTTATTTTTTAATGCTTTATTTATTCCAAAATATTCCAAGGCTAGTCAAACATATCCCAAGATAGAGAAAAATCAAATATAAAAAAATAAATTACATTTAAAATGTTCTAAAAATTTTCCATTTATTAGGCACTTCTAATTTGACCTTTTCTTTGTTCAATCTTTGAGCTTTAGCCTTCATTCTTATAATTTGAGTTTTAACTTAATTTTTTTTTAATTCACATGATGTTTTGTATCACCCCCTTTATTTTTATGGTGTATTTTTTTTTTTTTTGGGAAAATATAGAAAAGTATATTTGAAATAGGAGGATTATTCACTATGAATGATATCAATGAATTACTATAGATGACTAGTCATAAATTAATCCACTCTACAAACTCATGATATCAATCAAAAGTTAGCCAAACATTGAATCCACATAGATATTCCCATTATTTGAATTTGAATTTCTTGGTGACAAAGTTTCCTAAAACAACATCATTTTAAAGGTTAAATATATCTTGGATGGTGCTTAAGAAAACTCTTGATTAAAAAATTGTGTGTGTTCTACTTATGTTTAATGACTGATGATTGATTGATTTATTCAAATGAGAAAAAAAGAACTCAAAATAAAGAAATGAGTCAAAGTTTATGAGCACTATAGTCAAACATGCAATCCTTGTTGTAGATGAGGATGGAAGAACCCTAAGGCATACTAGGGCTCATGATGTGGGGTGGATGGATTTATGTTATGGAGAAGATGTGGGCAAACACTTTGGATTTGGGGAGACATAGTTATAAGATTTTGATCAAAATAATCAAAATCTTCAACCCAAAGGAATCCTTGTGTTTAGTTTTAGAAATGTAATTTGACATGTGGACACTCAATAGAATGAAAATTAGGAAGATAACTTCAAAGATGATGGAATTTATATTCTAGAATATTAGGCAAGTACAAATCAAAAGAAAAGTCCAAATTCATAGCTCAAGAAAGCTATCATGGAATGAAAGCTCTGTAATCGATAAGGCTATAAAAAAGAATAGGGTAATGATAGATGATTGTATAACATCCTAGATAAGAGGGAATTATTTTAAGGAACACATGCTTATCTTATAGAATTGAATGACTACCCATTGAAAAAGGTTGACTATGTAATATCTATAGATCAGTGCACTATTCCACCTATTCGAACCAGGTCCAAAACAAAGCAATTCACTGAATTTTTGCATTTAAACCCTTCTACATGTGTCTGGGAATGTTTGGTATGCATTTGAAAGTCTGCATATGTTCTGAAACGCGGGGGGGGGAAGTTAGAAAATCTTCTTCGCCTAGGAGCATCGCGGCATAGTGGTCTTGTGCGATGCTAAACTCCTCTTTGCCTTTTTGTAAATTAATTCAATGTGACGGTGCTGAGGGTGGCACTATGGTGTTGTGGCTCTTAGAGGAAGTGCTATGGCAAGCTTGATTGGGCACCTCAGAGCTTCGATCTGATTTTATATGAAAAATATCTTTTTTTTACTATTCCACTCACTTCCACCCAATCAAGGTAGCAATCTAGAGAAGAGAGAAGAGGAATTTTTCGAAAGTTTGTTTTAGGTCACTTCGAGTCATTTAGCATCGCCAACTCAAAAATTATTCGGGCTCGAGGTAGGATGTATTTTGGAGTGCCTCTGCATTGGTTGTTAGAGTGCCTCGGTGTTAGTACTCAACCAAAGTGCCAATAGTGATATTTGTAACACCTATAGTCTCGAGAAATGAGATTTTGAACTAGCGCTGCGTGCTTGGATTGAGTACCAATGCTAGGACATTTTGAGCATTTTAAAATATATTTTAAAACACTTATTTCATTCATTTGATCAGCATCATAGTCGAGCAAGGAGAAAATAGAAGATATTTGAAGAGGGAAAAACAATTCGAGTTGCTTCCGTCGTCGTTTTTTAGCTATCGGGGCTTGTGAGACCTCGTTCCCTTACTGTTCCTCTCTAGCTTGGATTTTCCTCCCAGGATCAGTCCGGCGACGATATTGAGATCCTCCAGGACGAATCTGTACTGTTCAAAATATCGCCCTGAAAATAGTTCTGGGACGTCGTCAAACGCACCGTATTTTGGTCTGATCGTCCCGGGACGATTTGGCGATCGGCCGGGCCTATCAGACTAATGACATGTGAAAATGAGCTCGTTTTGAGGAAGAGAAACCATTTTTATAAATCAGATATTTTGAGGAGAGAGAAAGAGAAAGGGAAAAGAGGAAAAGCTGGATTTTGAGGCCGCGGAGCGCTTTTCGTCCGACGCTGCTGTTGGGAAAAGTGTAGATCTCGTGCGTAAGGACTCCGAATCCTATTTCTGTTTTCAAAGATATTGTGTTTTGACCGAGTTGTGCACTGTTTTGTGTTTCGTAAGTCGAACTTTGACTCTTGATTTCGGTATGACACAACTTTTAGTATGTTATAGATATGACCATTGTACACGATTTGAGTATTTTCTGCGACGATTTTACCGGCGAGATTGATTCTACGCGATTTTAATCGAATAGAAAATAATCAGGACTTGATTTGATTTGGATTCTATAGATAATAGTCTTGTAATGATGTCGTGAATATTATACTGTAATTTGGAGAGATTTGGAATTTGTGCCTTTTTGCAGGATTTTTTTGTGTAAATTTGACCGAACTACCGTTACTCTCCCGATTTTCGTACGATTTTCTGATTTTCCAAGATTGATAGATTGAATTGATATGGCTGTATGACTATTGATATGCATTGTTCCAGATTCTTTATTATTGCTTAATTGCATCGATTATTGCATTGACTATTGATTGAATTGATTGATACTGAAAGACAAGTGGGGAACCTGGTTAAATGTTGGTTGGAGATTGATATTGACCTGTACAGGATGGTGGCCGACGGGCTTTCCTTTAAACCATTGATCATTGATATAACGATTGGGATTCATAAGGAGTTTTTATATGCCGACGGGCGGGCCGACGGCAAAAGAGTGACGACTCTATTGATTGAAACCAACGTATGGATATCTACAACAGCAATATGGATTCTACAACAGCACTATTGATAATAGCTAGTGTTTGTGCTTGTCGAGTAGACCATTGTATGGATTTCCTGATATGCATTGATTTATTGATTTCCGATTGATTTATTGAATTGATTTATTATCGTACGGATGTCTGATTTCATTGATTGATCATTGAGCATTGATACTATTGATTATTGATTATTGACATTGATATGGACATGGACGGCATATAATCATAGACTCATTGATACTATTGATTCTGCATTGATTTGACTTGCTACAATTGATTTATCGTATTTCTTTTCCGATTGATTTTATCGACTTGATAGTATAGACTGGATTTGATTGATTGATTTGATTTGACGGCATTATTTTTTTGAATGGATTTATTTATTGAACGGATTTAATGAGCGATTTATGGATTTTACGGATTTCACTTCGATTGTTATGTTATTGATTCATAGATACCGGCACCGATATTGATATGGATTCTGCGTATTGATTATAGAGATTGACACCGATATTGATATATATTGTAGAGTTGATAGACTACCAACATCGTATTGATATAGATATGATATGACATATGGATTTATGATATTGACATATGGATACTATTGATACGACAGATCCTGACATGCTATTGATACATTGATTCGTCGTACTGATTATCGATTGATTGATTGAATGGATTGTTTGCCGTATGGATTTGATTATCGGTAGAATAAGATTTCTTTATGGAGCTGATTGTATTGATTTTTATTGACATGATGATTTCATTGTATAGATTTGTTTCAATTGCTAGGTTGATTCCGTATTAGTTGATTCGATTGTTTTATGGATTTCCCGGCTGATAGAGATAATTGACTGGAAAGTGCTGCTTATTGATTGAGATGATTTCCCTATTGTAGCATCGTGCGTCGTCATTATTGAATCTGTCATAGTGTCATTGAGATTGTATTGATATCTAGTAACTCGTATTGAATAATTGGATTGACTGATTTGCAAGAGTACGTTCTGACACGAGTCCCTTATTGAATTAATTGATGCTATTGATTGCTATTAATTGACACGAGATATTCTATTGATTGATAGATGATATAGATACAACGAATTGACTAGACGTCTCGATTGAGTGAACTGATAGTATTGATTGATAGACAATGCTACGATGGATAGATATTGATTGGAAGCACTTACTGATTGATTGCTGAGGACGTATTGATTTATCGATGTTTTTTACCGCTGTATTTATTATTGACTATTGATGGATTTGATTTGATTATTGATTTTCGTTACTGCATTGACTACTGATTGATTTCCGCTGTGCAGACTTGATTTCATTGACTATGGATTCCGCATTGCATAGACTCATTGACCATTAAATTGGACTTGATTTGATTGACCTGCATATTGATAGCATCGACGTGCTTTGATTTCAGTTGTAGGCTTTGGTGACATGCTGGGCTTTGTAAGCTCATTATATGTGGTTTAAAATTCTAGGTCCGAGCAAGGCAACTGGAATGGAGTTCGATCAGGAATGTCAGACGAATCCTTTCACTATTGATTTCTGGGGCATCAACAGGGCTGGTTGGGAGAGTTGTCCGGATCGAGGTAGGTTATATTATGCCTATCTCGGTTTTAAAAATATGAAATTTTTCTTAATTTTCTATTTAAGTTTATATTTTCATTAGCTAAAAAATGCTCATAACTTTGCATTAAAAAAATTCACCACGTAACATTTTATATGTTTTAGATATTGAGATTATGAACATTTTGAATATTTTCTAAAATTTTTATACCAAATATTTTGAAAATTGTGCTTTTTTCAAATAGAAAATAATTTGGACACTGAAAATAGTGATGTAGTATAATGAATGTTTTAAAAGAGTATTTTATACAGTCCTTAATAACTTGGTTATGTTTTGAACTATGAAATTTTACTTAGTAGCAACTCTATTGCCTATCGTTAGAGAAAACTATGTAATTCTAACATGTGTTAAATTTTGACTTAATTGTTATATATATATATATATATATATATATGCTTATATGATTGAATTGACTGTTGGGAGATATAAGATGACATAATTTTTTGAGATTCTATCTGTGTAAGAAAATATTCTAATGTATGTGCATGTTCTATTATTATAAACATAAAAAGGGAGTCATATGAAGACAGAATCCTTTAAGATTCTTTTTGGGCCTAGGATATGTGATATGAACTGTTGTATGAGATGAAATTCAGTTTACAAGAATGGATTCAACTGGCTTAAAAGTTAGATATAAAATATCTAAAATTAATTATTTAAACCAAGTATGGTAAGAAATATAAATTATGAGTATTTGATTTTGATATTATTTTCAATAAGAATATATTATGGGTACCTAGTGTAATAGCCCGTATTTTGACTTTACAAAAATTTTTTTTGGAGTCATTATAACTGCAAATCGCAATCCATCTTCGCCATAGTATTTTGATTGTAGTATTTTTAATTATAGAATCTATTTTGCTGTTTATTACTCATATATAATATTATATAGCTTTGATTGTTGATTATTAAAAGATAAAAAGAACAATTCTTTCAATTTATATTTTGGAGCATCAAACATAGTTCCAGAGATCGATCTAAGCTCATTTATCCTACATGAAGCCTATTATTCAAATTACTCTATTCATCCAGGAAGCTACAAAATATATAAAATTTGAAAGGTAAATTTTGGTGGTTGGGATTAAAGTAGGATGCTGTAGATTTATTTCAAAATATGAAGCTTATCAGTCAGTGAAAGCAAGATGTTAGCGGCTGGGAGGTTCTCCATAACTGTTAGCTATTCTAGAGTAGAAATGGGAAGAGGTAACAATGGATTTAACTATGGGATTTACAGGTTTAGATAGGAGTATATGATGCCATCTAGGTTATGGTAGAACGTTTAACAAAGTATGTTCAATTTATTTTCAATCCAACAGTTTGATTCAGTGGATATATTAACATAGGTATACTTGAGTAAAATTATTCGATTGTAGGGGATACTAAATGTGATTATTTCTCACAGAGATGAAAGGTTTACCTTAGGTTGTGGAGTGAAATTCATTGAGGTATGGGCACTAAATTGTATTTCAATAATGCTTTTTCATTTGCAAACTAATGAATAATCTAAGAGGACTATTTAGGTACTAGAAGATCTTCTGAGATCGTGTGTTCTAGATTTTGATGGTGGATGGGAGGATCATGTCCCTTTGATTAAATTTTTTACAGTAATATTTTTAAATTCATCATAGGTATATCCCCTTATGAAGCTCTGCACATTAGAAAAAATAGAACCCCTTTATATTGGACAGAGGTGGGTGTAAGGAATCTTATTGGGTCGGCCTTAGTCAATGATACTATTGAAAAAGATCCATCTAATTAGGGATAGATTAAAGGTTGTGTAAGATAGGCAGAAACAATATTATAATATTAAGCACCAAACAGTAGAGTTTAAGGTGGGAGACTTCATATATATGCAAATCAGGTTGATGAATGGCATTAATATATTCAGTAGAGAGGGAAAGTTAAGTCCAATTTATGTTGGACCTTTGAAGCAATTGACCAGATTGAAAAATGAACCTACAGATTGCAGCTGCCAGATAATATGTCTAAAATTCATAATGCATTCCACCTTTCACTTTTGAAGAAATGAATATCTGATTCTAAAAATTAAATATCTAAAAAAGAAGTTTAGATATGTCTGAATCTAAGCTATAGAGAGGAACTAGAAAGGATTTTAGCTTATGATGTTAGAAGGTTAAGAAATAAACATATTCTAATAGTTAAAGTTGAATGAAAAAAATAAAACAAAAAAAGAAGCTATTTGAGAGAAAAATTATGAAATAAAGTTGCACTATCCTGATTTTTTTTGGTGATCCGATTTCTGAAATATCGAGGATGATATTTTTTTTAAGGGGAGAATTGTACAACTTGCAGATCAGTGCATGCATCGTTCCACTTGTTTTGACGTGATCCGATTCAAGATAATTTATTGAGTTTTTGCATTTGAACCCTTCTAGACATGTAAGTGAAAGTTTACATGTGTTGTAAAGTGGGTCTCTGCAGTTTGTGTGTATGTTTTGAAAATATGAAAAGTTTCCCCTGAAGCGCTATGACGCTGGGGTAGGCACTGCTGTGGTGCTATGGGCTCCTAGAGGGAGCACTTCAGCACGTGTGATTGGGTACCTCAACGCTCAGCCTAATTTTTATATTAAAAATATAATTTTTCACTATTCCACTCACTTCCACTCAATCAAGGTACCCAGAGAGAGAGAGAGAGAGAGAGAGAGAGAGAGAGAATGAATTGTACAAATTAAAGGAAATAATGTTGGAATTCCATGATATATTTGTTATCATCAAAAGTTAATATAGAATTGGGCTCATGATAAAGGCCTAAAAGAAAATTTATAATAATTAAGGGAGTAAACAATTAAGTAAAGCTAATGTCTTACTAATAAAGCTGAAAGGTGAGTAAGGAGCTTATGACTTAATTAAACCGACATCTCCTCAAGTGTTGATGAGTGAGCAGAGGCCAACGATTAAGTTTATCCAAGTCTCCCATAATGTTGAAGTGTCAAAAGAGAGTCAATATCTCACTCAAGTTTTAAAATAAGGTTTTAAGATCGCTTAAGAAGGTTCTAAGCCAGGTCAACTTGAAAGGGTTTAAGGAATGATCTTGCCCTAGCTAGGCTTACCAACGAGTATAAACCAATTAAGATAAATTGGTGTGAATCATATTAAGGTTAGGTAAAGGTCTACTATAATAAAAATTAGGTTCGAACCACCTTATTTAGGGCCTATAAGAAAAGAAAAGTATGATAAAGCCACTTATAACTAAATGAAGTCCAAGGGAAGGTCAAGTCTAGGGAAAAGGGAAACTAATAGATAATTGGCTATGGTCAGGGTTAGTTATGAGCTGGCCTGACCAATAAAGCTCATACGTTTTGTTTAAGAAACTTAGGAACGATGAAGGTCAAGTTTAAATTGAGGTAAAAAATAGTTCACTTGATATCTTAAAAGGTTTTGAGTCCTAGTTTACTCTAATCCAGTTCTTAAGTTAGCATAAAGATTAGGTCCAATTAAAGCCGCCTTAAGTTGACCAAGTCGACGATGCCTTAAGGATCGATACTATCCAATGGAATTAAAATAGATTTGGAGTCTATCCAGGTAGGTCAATCTAGACTAGGATCTTATTGGTTAGTCTAGACTTTGATTCTAAATGGGATAGCTCCATAGGAAGTTATGGGTCAACAATGTGATCCATTAAGTCATAATTGAGGAGATCAATCTTATGAAGTCTACTATAGACTTTAGCATAATAAACTTGATTGAAGGTAATGTACGATCTCCTATAGTTAAATTAACTCAAACCAAACTCACAATATGTGAGACTAGGCTTAAAGGAGACATATAGGCTTAAATTCACTAAGTTGAAGTTATGAATATGTCTATGCAACATTAGAGTCAAATTTAGTAGGGTTGCAAAACTTAAATCCACTAAGACTAAGGAAGAGTACCTAGGACTAGGCTATGTTAGCTCAGTGGTTAACTACATAATGGGGCCTAAGAAGGGTTAAATATACTAAGATAACAAGGTTATGACTAAACAATTCTCTATAAAAAAATAAGGTCAACAATAATAATAACTTTTAGCATCTAATTTGGGTGAAAATGCTTGTGATCCAACAACTTATATGAATATTTGAGGATCAAAGCAACCTTTAAAGTTCGGAAAATTCTTCTCAAATGAATTGGATGAGAGGGTATTATAGCTTTCACAAATGGTATTCCAACGGATGTTTGAAATATTTATTGCTGCTAAAAAAATATTAAACAGTGTTGATTATGCCTTCATTAGAAAAAATTTAAAAAATATAATATTAATATTAATTTGACCCATTCCAAATTGAAATAAATAGAGTAGCCAAACATAATATAATGAAGTTAATCAATTGTGCTATCTGCAATAAGTAATTTTAATATATTCTGTTATATACTTTGCACCACAAATGCAATGACAATACATAATTAGTTCTAACATGCAAATGAAATAAAATGAGCATAATTTAAGCATTGTACAATGCATCATATTTTGTGCTTCAATAAGGGATTTATAATCTAATATATCGAATTTAATCTTATAAATATTAAATATTTTTTTTGGGATTTTAAATCTTAGGATTTACTATTGTTGCATCTTGGAGTATTCGCGGCTGTAGAGAAATATAAAATTTAACGTCTTAACTTTGTACGAAAATCCGGCACACAATCAGATAAGAGAGTGGGTGTAGCATTTATGAGAAACATTAATATTTTTATGTGGAAAACCCCTAAAAAAGGGGGAAAACCCTCGGGGCCTAGCCCAGTTTGAATGAATCCACTAGTATTGCAGTTGATTACTAATGAGACCCTTCATATGGGGAAGGTCTTAGCTTGATGTACATCTTACAAAGGACATTACATAATGTGAATACAAGAATCATTGTTGATGTGTTCGTTTGGTCAGAAGGATCGTAGTTGGTGGGCGACGAAGGTTAGTAGGATAATAGTTGGCGGGCGACGTAAGTCGACAGGATTGTAGTTGGCGGGTGACAGGGGTCGGAAGGACTATAGTCGGTGGATGAAGGAAGTCAGAAGGACCGTAGTCGGCGAGCGACGGAGGTCGGAAGGACTGTAGTCGATGGACGACAGAAGTCAAAAGGACCGTAGTCGACGGGTGATAGAGGTCATAAAGAGCGTTGTCTGGCGACGAAGGTCGGAAGGACTGTGTCAGATAAAAGTCAAGCAATAGACATAAATCTAACATCTGATAGATGTCCAGCGAAAACAAGACAACGGGCATAAGTCCAGCGTCGGGTAGAAATCTGGTGACGAGTGGAGGTCAGGTGTCGGGTAGAGTCCAAAATCAATCGGCGGTCAGGGAGAACTCCGACGTTAGATGGTATTCGGGCAGAACTCCAGAGTCACTTGGAGATCGAGCAGAGTTCCGGCGTCACTGGAAAGTCGAGTGGAATTTTAGCGTCACTTGGCAGTCGGACGGAATTCTGGTGGTGGTCGAGGAGTAGTTTCTTCCTTCCTACTCTTCTCTTATTCTTCTTGCTTGGGTCCCCTCTCAAGAGAAATGAGGGGCTATTTATAGCTTTTTGAGGATGGCATGACCCGTAAATAGGAGGAGGATCAAGAGCAAATGTGGAGTGGTTTGGATGGACGGCCGATATTGAATCCCTTGATCGTGGACTATTTGTCAGACATTTGAAGATCTTAATGATATCGGAATTCGGCGATCTTAGGCTCGTTGGATTCTTCTCGTCGAGCCACTCAATTCGACAATAAGCATGTCATGTTTAGAAACTGTTTAGTAATCCAAATTGTGGTTTGAACCTTCCAACAACGCTTCGGGTTTTTGATTCAGACCCATTTGGGCTCGGATTGAGTTGAATTTGGTGTCGTTGGATTCGTATTTCCGAGACGATCAGTTTGACTATAAGTTTGCCGAAATCGAAGTTCATGTGATCCCGGATTTAATTTTTGAAGTTTCTGGCTTAATTTTGCCTCGAGATTCGTGTCCAATCAAGATATTTTTTTGATGACATATCAACTATTATGATTATTTTAAAAATTTGATCAAACTACCCAATCCAATTGTGAACCGGTCCTCTAGTCAATTTGGTCCAATTTAAAAGCTGGTTCTATGTCGAATGTGCTAGAATCGATTGTAATTAATAGTTGAACTAGTTCGATTTTTGTTGAATCTTTTGATTATGATATTGACTTTTAATTTTGATAAAATGATTATAATAAAATGTTTGGATATTCTAATAAGTTTTATCCATCTTAGATTTATATTTATTGAACTTTTAAGCTGAAAATTATTGTTATTTGAACTGAGATATCTTCTAATTTTTTTTTTAAAATATTTAAAAGATTTAATTTAAAAATATATCAAAATTTTTAATAATAAAATATCTTAATCTTAAATATTATATATTAAATTAATTAAATTATTAATATTATTATATCATTTAAATAATTTTAATATTAATTATTTCATTCAATTCAATCTTACTTCACTTGCTCATTAGACATTTGAACTTTTAACACTTACATAAATTTTAAAACCTTGAGATTTAGGTTTTGTTTGAGACGATTTTTTTGCCGGTTCTTAAAACAACTTTTTAGGACAAAGAATTAAATTTTTGTACTAAAAAATTAAGAAGTAACAATAAAGCCGTTCCAAACGAAGCCTTATATCTAAGTGGTTGTTTCGTTGGATTCCAAATGGGTGTGAAGTATTTCAAATATAGGAGATTTGATAATTTTGGTGTTTGGTTGGATGAAAAGTGAATGAGAGGTAAATATAATGTGAATCATTATAGTTTATTTTTTTAGCTAAGCTAAACTCGTCCAATATTGAGCAACAATGATTTACATCGCAGGCAACCTCACTTGATCTTCGTTGGCGAACACTATCAATGACCTCCAGCAACATCGTCACTACCCACGACACCACCACCATCATCGCTCGCTGTCACCCACTGTCAACCATCACTAGCCACCATTGTCGACACTGACAACCACTATCATCATTTGCCAGTCGTCACCATTTTTAAATTTTGTACTATATTTATTTTATTTCAAATCAAATAATTTTTTTTATACTACTACTTTAGATTCATCCAAATAATTCCAAAATATTTCTTTTATGCCACTTCATTTTTTTTAGTCAACTAGAAAAAAAAATGTATGAATTTGTGTTAAATGTTTTTCTTTGATAAACTGGCCGTAGAGCTTTAATTTCATTTTCTAGGGTTTGTTTGGCTGTCTCCAGGGCGTGTCGGGGAAGATCGAGCCAACAACGAGATCCGCAATTTTCACTCGGTGATGGAATGCTTACGTTTTGCTAGGCAGAAGGCTCTGGAAGCGACGGATCTTTCACTTAATTCATCTTGCGTTGCAGCGAACTAGTTCCAAGTGAATTGATATTTGCAACCGCAATGGGGAATTTTCTGATGCTCGAGTCTTCGCCTGCCTTCATTTCATTTCCTTTACATTCCTTCAATCCGAATACAGCCTAAGATCGCCGCCCATTGTTTTATAGTCCACCGGAAAGCCCTAATAAAAGATGTTGATTCTTTCATGGGCTTTGGTAAAATCATATCTGTTGGTTTCTTTTATCTTGTTTACTGTTACTTGCCCAAAGTAAAATGCTTTGCTGTTTAACTCATCATCCTACAATATGGAGATTTCATTAGGGCTTTTTTCTGTGCACCGTTGTATTAGTATTTTCATTAGGTTCTTTTTTTTTTTTTTTTTTTTTTTTTTTTTTTTTTTTTAGCGATGTAGGATTTAACGTAAATCCTGCTCAAATCTTGCATAAATTCTGTATCCAAACGGCCCCTAAAGGCCTTAATTTTTTCTCGTTTTCTTGTCCTGTTCTATTTTGCTTGGGGAAGAGTAAAGCCATACTTCCCAAATAAATCTGCATTTTTAAACATGGGGTGGCTGATCTTGCCAAATTTTCCTTTTGCATTGCGTGGAGTGGGGATAGAGGGGGATTTTGGTATGGAGAGGATGAAGGAAGCAATGTTATTAAAAGGAAATGAGCAAAAACCAAAGGGGATGCTCTGGAAGCGTCGGGTTGGTCTTCGTTACATTAGGAAGAAAATTAATTACAAGTAAATTGTGATCAGAGGTCATGCCAACAATGAATTCTTTATTGTTTTCAATCTGATGTGGAATCTAGGATCATTTCTACTGTTCAAAAACTATATTCCCAAATAATTTATGTTTAAATATTGGTTCACTCTCTTATCTTATGAAATAATCTTTTTTTGGCTGAGCTTGAGAGAGGGAGAGTGAGAATTCATATGTATAGGATGATGAAAGTCAGTTGATAAGGATTATGTGAGAGAATTGGTGTGGAGAGGAAGATGGAGTGATATTGTGTGTACTGGAGAAGTTCAAGAAGGTGTTGAAAGCGGCAGCGTGATCCCCGTTTCACATGTGATAAAGAAAACTAATCCCAAGAAAATCATGCTTTAAGTTTATACCTGCAATGATTTGTTTATAGTTTTCAATTTGATATGGAATTAGGGATTCTTGTGTCTAGTTCTATTTTCTCAAATAAATTTACATCTATGATTTTATCAAATTGTTTCTAGGGGCTCAACTGAAGAGTGGTGGTGGAGAACTCATATTGGAGAAAATGATGCAAGTATGGGTGGAAGGAAGCAGTGGGGCTGGGGGTGTAAACAATTCGAGTCTAGCTCGAGTCACCCGTGGCTTGTGCTTGATTAGTTAATCTAGTTATAGCTCGAGCTCGAACTCGAGCTTTATTCTATGAGTTTGAGTCGGCCCACGAGCTTCTTGTTTATTATGAAAGAGAGAAAATGATTATAATTCAAGCAATTATTATAGTATAATGATAAAATGAATAAGAAATTAAAAGAAAAATAATAAATAATCACTTAATATAAGAAAATGAGATTTTTTTTAAACATTTTTTTTACAACTTTGTACTTTAAATTTTGAATGCTAATATATTTTATGTGCATTTTATATTTATATATTTTTAAATGAGCCGACTCTCAAGCTAGCGAGTCGAGTCAAGTCTGGCTCAAGTTTGACTTGTTAGCTCGTTGAACTCGGCTCATGAGCCACTTATCAAGTTGAGCCCAAGCTGGCTCATGGGTCAGTTTGACAGACTTATACCCCTAAGTGGGGCAAAGCTGAAGAAAGCTTTGGAAGTGGTAGCTTAATCTCTGTCTCCATTTGTGATGAAGAAACTATTTGCTGCCTAATGATGTTGTATGCTTATACCACTAAATCCTTTTTTATATATTTTGAAATAAGTTTTTGGTTTATGGATAATCTATGTTGCACCGATACACCTATTTATGAAGGCGTGCTGTATCCGATACACCGATACACGGATACGCCTCCGATACTCCACCGATACGTGTCGGATACGTCAAAGACGTGTCCAATTAAAATAGTATTTATTTTCAAAAGGACACGCGTATCTGATACACGTGTTCGTTGAAAAACAAAAAGAAATCCGAAAAAAAAGAAGATGCGTCATATTTACTTCCGGGGCTGTGAGCAAAGTTCTCTCATTTTCGAGATGGATTTGAGTCTCTTGATGATATGAGAATATTAGAAATTACTAATCTTTCACTTGATGAGCCTGAATTAAAAGCTATGATATTTATTAAAGATGATATAGAAGTTCAAAGACAAACCACTGAAGAAGCTAATCATTTCATCCCTTCTATTGAATAGTTGAAACTTTATGTGCTAGACAATTTATATTTATGCTTTTGTTGTTGCACTAGACATTTAATGCTTATATTTTGATATTATAAGCTACAAGGCTACAAATGATGTTGTTGTCATTTTTTTTGTAATTTCAAATATTATGCTTTGATTGCTTTCTTAATTTTTATGTATGATTTATAAATTATGATGCCGTGTCCGCGCCGTACCCGTATCATGTATTTTTAAGAATTGATGTGTCCCGTATCCGTATCGTGTCGTATCCGTGTCTCCGTATTCGTATCGGTGCAACATAGTGGACAATTAAATGAGCCCTTATTTGAAATACAGTTTCATCAAATTCTGATATCATTGATGCTTAAGTTTTATGTTTATAACTCTGCAAGCGAAGTGGAAAAAATGTTTGAGAAGTTTGGTTGGAACTTTTCTGTTTGTTTACAAGTAGGATTTAGTTAACCCTTTAAATTCAGATTTTTAATCTTGAGCATATTAGAACAAGAAAATTTCTTGGCATGTTAATTGTTAAATCTTGCTAAATCTTGATACACTATTAGATCATTTGTTCCGGTGTTTAAGATTTGTAAGAGGGTGAAATCCTTAAATAATACTGTGAATAGTGGACAGATCTTGTATTTAACCTACACTGAAGTTGAAATGAATTAATCAAAACAGTAGGATTTAACAAACATTTAGCTGGACTTCTGTTAAATCATGCCTAAATCCTGTGTAAAATAGGATACCGAACAAGCCCTAAGGGATGTTGGTTCTTTCATAGGCTTTGGTCGCACCTTTGGTTTACTTTTTCCTTTTTTACTCTTACTTCTCTGTAGGAAATTGCCTTGCCGCTTAATTCATCATCTAAGAGTGTGGGGTTTCATTTGGATTTTTTTTTTGTGCACATTAGCATTATTATTTTCTGAAAACTGTACTGTTTGCTGCTCTTCACTCTAGATATGCTTGGACTATTTTTTATAATTTTTACTTGCTTTCTCGCCATGTTCGATCTTACTTGAGGGTAAAGACGTTCAAGTAAAGGTATACTTCCCAAATAAATCTGCATTTATTATCATTGGGTGCTTTAGTTTGCCAATTACCTTTTACCTTGCCTAGAGTGGGGACACAAGGGGGGATGTTAGTAATAAAGAGTATGATGGAGCAATGTTGTTAAGAAAAAAACGAGGAAAAGCCAAATGAAAAGGCTCTGGAAGCAGCAACTTGATCTTTGGTTCCTTACGTGATGAAGAAAACTAATCCAAGCGAATCATGTTCTGAGTTCGTACTAACAGTGATGTCATATTTATAGTTTTCAATCTGATAAGGAATCTTGGATTGCTTCTGTTGCTCGGGCCTAAAGCTATATTTTCCTAATTTATGTTTTAATATTGGTTCTCTTATCTTACCAAATTGCCCATTTCAACATTGCTTGAGGGGGAGATGGAGAATTCATATGAAGAGGATGATGGAAGCAATGTTGTAAGGAGTATGCGGGGCTAAGCTAATGAGGAAGAATCTCGAAATCTTTGGTTGGTCTTTATGTCCTCATGTGATCGTGAAAACTAATAGCAAGCAAATCATGCTAATGAGATCATGCTTATATTACTTTTTTTTTTCTTGAGAGTTTTCAGTATGATATGGAATCGATGATTACGTTGACTTCTCGATTTGTTTGATTAATACTTCAATAAATCTACATTATAGGATCTTGTTTTTTATCATACCAGTTTCATTTTTTTCTTTGCGAGGGACAGGATGGAGGTAGAATTCATTTGGAGAGGATGATGGAGTGCGGTTGTGAGGAAGTGAGGAGAAGTTGAAGAATGTTCAAGAAGTGGAAGCTTGAGTTTCACACATGATGAAGAAAACTAATCCCATACAAATCATGCTCTGATGGCTTCTATTGTTATGAATCTGATATGGTATTAGGGATTAGTCCTTCTCGTGTCTAATTCTATTCTCCCCAAATAATTTTTACATTTAGGATCTTAAAAAATTGTTCTTTTGGTTCAACTGGAGAGGAGAGGTGGGAAAACTCTTCATTGGATAAGATGGAGGCAGTGGGAAGAAATTGAAGAAGGCTCTGGAAGTGTCAGCTTGAAGTCTTAATCCACATGTAATGAAGAAAACTAGTTGCAACATATTGATGCTCTAAGCTTATACCTCTAAATTAGGGATTAATCTTGCTGTTTCAGCGCCTCCCTACTACTGCATTTGTTCTATTTCTCCCTTCCCCTCTTTCCTTATATGCATATTGGAAAAGTCTAATAGACTGTTTATTCACAGTTAGGGCCTGTTTGGATGCAGGATTTAGGTCAAATTTCGGAAATATTTTAACAAAATCCCGCCAAACGCCAAGAAAATACAAAGTTAAATCTCACGGTAAGTCTAATCTCTACTTCATGGCGTTTTGGCCATTTATGCCCTAAATCCTGGATTTCATAAATCTGACTTTTTTTGTGGATTTCATAAATTCGACAAAGAAGCGTGTGAAGGGGAGAAATATTGTTACCTTCACGGAGAACTCCCGGGGCGATTTCCAATATGACAGGAACAACGTGTCTTATAAGGCGGAGAAGCTTCAACTCTTTCAAAACCCTACTTCATGTGAAGCAGAACAACAACGAATAAATGCAGAAGAGGAAAAGCAAACCCTAGATATTAGTATGAACAGTATGATGGAGCAATGTTTTTAATAAAAAAGGGAGGAAAAGCCAAATGAAAAGGCTCTGGAAGCAGCAACTTGATCTTTGGTTCCTTACGTGATGAAGAAAACTAATCCCAAGCGAATCATGTTCTGAGTTCGTACTAACAGTGATGCCATATTTATAGTTTTCATTCTGATAAGGAATCTGTTACGCCGGTCCAGCATGGACCGGCTCAACCTGGACCGGCCCAGCCGGTCCAAGTCTACGCGAGGCGGAGACGGGCCAGGGATCAGGCGGAAGTTTCAAAGGGGGCTGGGGTGGGGTCCACTTGAAATTCAAACATGGTTTAAGTGTTTTTGGAGGGAGAAGGAAGGGTAGAGAAGTCCTTTTGCTTTTATTTTGTATTAGATTGTTTTAATAGGGAGTTATGAGGGGAATTAGGGATCATCTTGATTTTGAATGAGTTTTGTCTTCTAGGTTTTCTTGTTTGGGCTCTTGGCATTGCCGGAGATTGTTGGAGAGTTGTTCTTCCTCTCGAATTGAAGAACATTGTATCTTGCTTTGGTTTTTATCATCTACTAAGGAAATACAATTATTTGCTATTGTTTTTCCAAAGTTTTCTCCCTTTTCTCTCAGCTTTTCCATTGTTGGTGGCTGTTTTCTATTGAAAACAGTGAAATATTGGTGAATCGGTGAAGATCCGATAGGAATCGCTTGGAATATTCAAGTGGTACCTATCAAATTGGTATCAGAGCGAAGATCCGGACGGTGGGGGGCTGTTTTCCACTGTTTCGCTGCAGATTTTTGCTTTTCGGAAGAGACGGAGACATTTCGTGGTTCCCATGGATCTTAAACGTGTAGAAGTCTTGGAGACCGAAGTGGTCAATTTTTAGCGGAATTGAGGAGACGATTGGCGACGTTTGAGTGAAATTCATGGAGGGATAATTCTGCAATTGGGGAGATGATGAAAAGTTGTTGGATCAGGGCAAGAAGAGCTGTGCAGCGGAGAAAGAGGAGAAGGTGTGGATGCAAGGTAAGAAGAAGGCACGCCGGAAGGGGAAGAGGAAGGTGGACATGCTGGTAAGAAACGGAGAGATGCGCTCGGGAGTCCATCAGGCGGGAAGAAAGAGAGATGATGTGGCGTCGTCGGAGGCCCGACCCAGTGACCGTCCAGGGGGATCCATACCAACATGGCGGTGCGCGAGGGGAGAGATGGCATTCGACGTGTCGAGGAGGGATGATGTAGCCACGATATGGAGAGAGAGGATTGGGAAATCCCATTGCTGGGACAGAGGAGGCCATGGGGGGATAGGGCAATACGGGTGGACACGAGCACAGAAGCTGAAATGGCCAGTTTTCGAAGAGGGGAACTGTGGATGAGATGGATTCACAAGGTGGAAGAGGTATTTGCAGTTGAAATGGCCTGATGGAGGAGAGAGAATGATGGCGGCTTAGTGATGTGCTTTGTGAAGGGGCCGGCTTTGCCTGGTTTAAGTAATGGATAAGTGGGATCCGGTTTGAGATGGAGGGACTCTCAAGAAAGCTATCAGGAAGATTCAAGGGAGCAGCCCATGGGAGATCATCAGAACAGATTCATTATTGCCCTCAATTCAGAGGACAGTGGAGGAACTAGGAAGAATGAGAGCTTGTGGGGACATGGAGGGCTATCAACTAGTTGGGGGGACTTTATGAGGGCTCAAACGAGATCAAAAGAGATGCAGTGAAGGTCATGAGACAAGAGATCTTGAGGAGCGGCGATGAATGTTGCTCAGTTGGTGGGAGACCAGAAGAAACGCCCACACAGTGGAGGAACATCACTCAGGATGGGCCCACCAGGACATACACTTATTGCACAAGGGGAACCAAGCCATTACTACCTAGAGAGAGTGGAGGAGAGAGCGGGGTGACTAGAGTCTGCTGGAAGCTTCAAAATTGACTGGGAAGGAATGCAGAGAAGAGGGCCAGGCATTTGTTTAAGATGTGAGGAGAAGTTTTGTTTCTCAGGAAGATAGATGCAAGGACGCATTCTTCGGGCTTCACCGTTATATAGACGGCGCCTGAAGAGGGTGATGATACTGATGAGGAGCAACTGATCAAGTTGGAGGTTAGCGAGGTCTCCTTAATTTCTGTGATGGGATCTACTTCCTAGCCATACATGAAGGTGAGGGGAGATTAGGGGGAAGAGGTTTATGTGGTTCTGATTGGAGCAGTGGGGGCGAACCAATTTCATTATCCCACCTGTGGCGGAGTGAGCTAAGGGATAGGAGCCTCTTGAAGACAAGGCAGCTATGGGGTGATGATGGGGACGGGAAGATTGAGTCCAGCACCGGGATCTTGCAAAGGGGTGGGAGATGAAGCTACAGGAGAATAGGGTGGTAGAGGTGAATTTTCTGCCCTGAGTGGGTGCACTAGTGTCTTTTGGCATTAGAGTGGCTAAGACTCTTGGGTTGAGAACCAAGGTAAATTGGGGGCCATGGTGATGGAGCTGAGCGTAGAGGGAGAGGTAAAGCAGGGGAGGACCAGGATTGTCGCAGAGCTGGAGTGTACTCCGATCCTGTGAAAAATCATTACAGGAGGAAGGAGGATGATTCTGGGTGGATTTACAGTTGGAGAGCAGGAGGAGGGGGAGGGAAGACATCCTGCTTTGTTCAACCATGTTGGCAAGGAATTGAGGATGTGTGTCCAACTCCAAGTTGGACTACCACGACGAGAGCAGGAGCACGAGATTATTCCTGAAAGAGGAGTTTCCTATCAGTTGTGAGTACTTACAGGATATCTTCAGGTGCAGAAAGAATGAGATTGAAAGGTTGTGAAAATGCTAGAAGGGGATATCCAGCCCAGTGTGAGTCTTTCTAGTCCGAGTGCTGCTTGTGAAGAAGAAGGATGTGGAGTTGGAGGTTCTGTGTAGATTATAGATGCTCTCAACAAGTGAACTGTGCCTGATAAGTTTCCTATCTGTGATTGATGAGTTGAATGATGCACTACATAGGCAGCTTGTTCCAAGGTCGAGTCTGGAAGTCCAGGTCTAATCACGAGATAGGATGAGGGGAAGATGTGCAGAAAGACGGCTTTCAGGACTATGAGGGTCATAGAGTTCTGGTGATGCCTTTTGGCTCACCACAGGTCCGGCACTTCCAAGCTTTGTGAACGATCATCATGCACACTCCGCAGTTTGTGTTGGTATTTTTTGATGACATCCTTAATTTAATAGCAGATGAGGGGAACACATAGAGCACCTGAGAGTGGGTGTTGGGTGTACTGAGGGCATCAAGTTGAAGGCCAACTTCAAGAAGTGTGACTTCGCTCAGGCACGGTGTGGAGTACCTGGGGCACGTGATTATCCACGGAGGAGTGGCGTAGTAAGCAAGTGAGGCAATGCTGGTTGGCCTCAACAAGACTTGAAGGACTCGAGGGTTTTTGGGACTGACAGGCTATTACAGAGAGGTTCGTGAGGGGTACAGCACATAGCATGGCCTTGCAGAGCAGTTGAAGAAGGACGGGTTTTTATGGGAGAAGCAGCTTCAGATGGCTTTGAGAAAGTGAAGAAGGCATGACGACGGGCAGTGCTTGCTCTGCCAAATTTAGTCAGGTTTTGTGGTGAGTACAGATGATTCATGGCTATGGATTGGGAGCAGTGTTGAGCAGGAGGCAAGGCATAGCTTACATTCAGTTCAGTCCTGTCATACGGCTAGAGGCTGAGTAGTCAAGCGAAGAGGAGCTGATGCGGATTGTACGGCCATCGAAGTGGAGACTTTTATTGGGAGACACTTATGTCAGAATGATCAGAGGAGCTGAAGTACTTGTTAGCAGCCAAAGAGGATTTGGGGGGTCCCCCCCCCCCACAAAAAAAACGAGGGGAAAAAAAAAGCCGCCCCCCCCACAGAGGTGGTTGTCCAAGCTGTTGGATATGAATTCGAGATCCATGACCATGGGGGGGTAGAGATATAGGACGATGCCTTATCAGTTGTATCGGGGGAGCTCCAGGGGATCGCTGTAATCAGTACCAGTATTGATAGATTGGGGAGCATATAAGAGGAGACGCATTCAGAAATGGGAGTTTTGAGGAAATCAAGAGGAGGTGTTAGCAGATGAGAAGCCACCCGGGCTATTCAGTTGTGGGGAAAGACTGTTCTATAGGGAAGGAGTGTGATTCCTAGGTTTCCATCATATTCCCAACTGTTACATTGAGTTCATGAGATGCATAGGAGGGGCATTCAGGAGTGCAGAAAACTTATAGCGGTTAGGCGGAATTGTACTGGAGGGGATGAGGAAGCATAGAGTGAGATGTGGGAGGTGATGATACTTGCCAGCGAGCAGGTACATGTAAATGGCCACAAGGGGGATTACTGCAGCTCTGGCCTACCAGAGAACGTTTTGGGAGGAGGTTTATGGATTCATTGATGGGCTTCCAAACAGAAGGCTACACAGGTTGTACTGGTGGTGGTCGACAGCTGAGCATATGCTCATTCTTCCTTGAGACACCCGCTAGCATTGTCGGGTAGCAGCACGCGTTTGTGAGGGAAGATAGCCGCTGCATGGGTACCAGACGTCCAATTGGTTTTGATGGGACAAGGTGATTCCTGAGTCATTTTTGGAGGGACTGTTTCGGTAGGGACGTATTGCAGAGGAGCAGACTTATCCACAGACTGATGGGCAGACGGAGTGGGAATAGGATTTGGAAGAATACTTGAGGTGCTTCGTGTTTGATACCACCGAAGTAAAACGTGGGCCCATGGTAGCCTGGGCAGGAATATCTGGTAACACACATGTCTCATTCGCTACTAAGATGACACCTTTCAGGTGTTTAATGGTTAGGGATCACACACCTTGTACACTACCATAAGACATCCGTAATGCAGTGGGAATCAGCATTTTGAAGGAAAGAGATTCGGTGTTTGGCGACTCAGATGGCACTTACTTAGAGCGACAGATTAAATGAGGAAGCAGTCAGACAGAAAAGGAGAGATATAAGTTTTGGGTTCCGCGGACAGGACTTTTGAAGCTCACCATACGCAGAGGATTATGGCCAAAGGAGAAATGGAAACTCGCAGTGAGATATTTTTGGCCGTTTTGAAGTGGAGGAAATCGGGGGTGGATATAGATTGAGGCATTCCTCCACAGCCGAATAACCTCGTTTTCCTGTCTCACAGTTGAGGAAGGTGGTGGGAAGCATGCAGTCGAAGCAGAGTTGCCAGCACATTGAGGGAGGACATGGGAAGTGAACTGGAGCTATTGAAGTAAGAACGGGTGCGCATCATTGCTGAGGGGGAAAAGGAAGTGAGATTAGGTGGAGCGGTCCAGACTTGAGGCACATGGAGCCATGGAGAGGATGTGCAGAGCAGTTCGATTCATTGAGGAAAGGTTGGTACTTTGGGAGGGGGTAATGTTACGCGGCCAGCATGGACGGCTCAAACTGGACCGGCCAGCCGGCCAAGTCTCCGGGCGGAACAGGGCAGGAATTCGGCGGAGTTTCAAAGGGGGCTGGGGTGGGGTCCACTTGAAATTCAAACATGGTTTAAGTGTTTTTGGAGGGAGAAGGAAGGAGAGAGAAGCTTTTTTGCTTTTATTTTGTATTAGATTGTTTTAATAGGGAGTTATGAGGGGAATTAGGGATCATCTTGATTTTGAATGAGTTTTGTCTTCTAGGTTTTCTTGTTTGGGCTCTTGGCATTGCCGGAGATTGTTGGAGAGTTGTTCTTCCTCTCGAATTGAAGAACATTGTATCTTGCTTTGGTTTTTATCATCTACTAAGGAAATACAATTATTTGCTATTGTTTTTCCAAAGTTTTCTCCCTTTTCTCTCAGCTTTTCCATTGTTGGTGGCTGTTTTCTATTGAAAACAGTGAAATATTGGTGAATCGGTGAAGATCCGATAGGAATCGCTTGGAATATTCAAGTGGTACCTATCAGAATCTTGGATTACTTTTGTTGCTCGGGCCTAAAGCTATATTTTCCAATTAATTTATGTTTTAATATTGGTTCACTTATCTTACCAAATTGCCCATTTCAGCATAGCTTGAGGGGGAGATGGAGAATTCATATGAAGAGGATGATGGAAGCAATGTTGTCAAGGAGTACGCGGGGCTAAGCTAAGGAGGAAGAATCTTTTTTTTTTTTAAATTTTATTTTATTTTATTTTTTGAGGAAGAATCTTAAAATCATTGGTTGGTCTTGATGTCCTCATGTGATCATGAAAACTAATAGCAAGCAAATCATGCTGTGAGATCATGCTTACATTGCTTTGTTCCTTAAGAGTTTTCAATCTGATATGGAATCAATGATTACATTGACTACTTGATTTGTTTGATTAATACTTCAATAAATCTACATTTAAGGATTATGTTTTTGATCATTCCTGTTTCATCTTTTTCTTTGTGAGGGACAGGATGGAGATAGAATTCATGTGGAGAGGATGATGGAGTGCGGTTGTGAGGAAGTGAGGAGAAGTTGAAGAATGTTCTAGAAGTGGAAGCTTAATCTCTAGTTTCACACATGGTGAAGAAAACTAATCCCGAGCAAATCATTCTCTGATGTCTTCTATTATTCTGAATCTGATATGGTATTACGGATTACTCGTGTCTAATTTTATTCTCCCCAAATAATTTTTACATATAGCATCTTAGCAAATTGTTCTTTTTGGTTCAACTGGAGAGGAGAGGTGGGAAAACTCTTCATTGGATAAGATGGAAGCAGCGGGAAGAAATTGAAGAAGGCTCTGGAAATGCCAGCGTAAAGTCTAAATCCACATGTAATGAAGGAAACTAGTTTCAAACTATTGATGCTCTAAGCTTATACCACCTAATTAGGGATTAATCTTGCTTTTTCAGTTCCTCCCTACTACTGCATTTGTTCTATTTCTCGCTTCCCCTCTTTTCCTATCTACATATTCGAAAAACCTAATAGACTATTTGTTCACACTGAGGGCCTGTTTGGATGCAGGATTTTGGCCAAATTTAGGCAAGATTTGAGCAAAATCCTTCCAAATGCCAAAAATACAAAGTTAAAATCTCACGGTAAGTCTAATCTCTACTTCATGGTGTTTTCGCCATTTATGCCCTAAATCCCGGATTTCATAAATCCGACTTTTTTGCCGGATTTCATGAATTTACAAATTCGATAAAGAAGCGTGTGAAGGGGAGAAATATTGTTACCTTCGCGGCGAGCTCCCGACGAGATTTCCAATCCGACCGAAACAACATATATTAGGAGGCAGAGAAGCTTCGACTCTTTCAAAACCCTACTTCATGCGAAGCAGAACAACAATGAATAAATTCTGAAGAGGAAAAACAAACCCTAAATAGGAAATGACAAGCCACTCGTTCGAAGCTCTAACCCACGGATCCAGTGATATTCCAGGGTTTAAGATTTGTAAGAGGGAGAAATTCTTAAATCCATTGGAATCTTATGAATGGTGGGGGAGATGTTGTATTTAACCTATAATGAGATTGAAATGGATTAATCAAAACGTGAGGAAAAGCCAATTGATATTCTCTGGAAGCAATAACTTGATCTTTGGTTACTTACTTAATGAAGAAAACTAATCATAAGTGAATCATGCTCTGAGTGCATACTGACAGTGCTGCCATTTTTTATAGTTTTCAATATGATATGGAATCTTGGATTTCTTCGGTTGCTTTGGCCTAAAGCTATACTTCCCAACTAATTTTTTTGTTTAATATCGGTTCTCTTATCTTACCTAAGTGCCCAGTACCCATTTTGACTCAACTCGAGGGGGAGTTGGCGAATTCATATGAAGAGGATGATGGATGTAATGTTGTAAGGAGTATTTCAATTTAAGCTGAAGAGGGAAGATCTGGTGGTCATAGGTTGATCTTGAGTTCCTCCTGTGATGATGGAAACTAATGGCAAGCAAATCATGCTTACAGTGAGGTGTTCCTTACTTTTCAATTTAATATGAAATCAGTGATTACATTGGCTAATCTATTTGTTTGATCAATTCTCCGTCAATAAATCTATATTTAATGATTGTCTTTTTTATCATAAGAGTTTCACTTTTTTCTTTGCAAGCGATGGGTTGGAGGGAGAATTCAAGTGGAGTGGATGATGGGTGGTAGGCATGAAATATTAAAATTTTGGGGGTTAGATATGTAAATAGTATGATATAAAATTGTATGTATGTAAATCCCCCTTAATAAAATTTATTAATTTATATTTAAAGTAAGTTCTGCTTGTTTGGCTAGCAAAAAGCGCTTTGATTTCATTTCCTAGGGTTCGTTTGGATGATATTTCTCTAGCGGGCTTTGAGAAGCCTGAGTCTGCAACATGAGCCACAATTTTCACTCGGTGATGAAAGAGAAAGTTTAGCAAGGTAGAATGCTTTGGAGTCGGAAAGATTAATCTGTGCAGAGTCCGGACGTAGAGTTACGCTGTGTACAAAAGTACACAGTGTACATTTGTACACAGTATATACACTGTGTACACTCACAGTCCGACGTAACTTTATGTCTGAACTCCGTACGTAATAATTCCTCCTGGAATTGGTGCATCTTTCCCCTACATCTTGCTTTGCAGCAAACAAATCCCAAGCGAATTGATGTTTGCAACCACAATGGGGGATTTTCTGCTGTTCAAGCTTACCCCTTCATTTAATTTCCTTCACATTCCTTCACATTCCTTCAATCCAAAGAAAGCCTGAGATTGCAGCACACTTTTTTATAGTTTACAAGAACGCCTTAATAAAGGGAAATCATTCTTTCGTGGATTTTGGCAAAATTGTATCTTTGGTTTTTCGTTCTCTTGTTTACTCTTACTTTCCCAAAGGAAAGTGCTTTGCTGCTGGACTCATCTTTCTACAATATGGATACTTCTTTAGGGCTGTTTTTCGCTCACCGTAGTATTACTATTTCCTGAAAGCTATACGGTTAACTGTACTTCACTCTAGATATGCTTGGATTATCTTATATAATCTTGAGGGCCTGAATTTTTCTCTCTTTCTGGTTCTGTTCTATCTTACTTAGGAAAGACTAAAGCTATACTCTCCAAATAAATCTGTAGTTATAAACGTTGAGTGCCTGAGCTTGCCAAATTGTCTTTTTGCATCGCCTAGAGTTGGGTACAGAGGTGGATTTTGGTATGGAGAGGATGATGGAAGCAATGTTATTAGAAGGAAGTGAGGAAAAAGTAAAGGAGAGGCAATCACTTAGTTTTCAATATGATGTGGAATCTAGGATTACTTCCGCTGTTTGAAAACAATATTGCCTAATAATTTATGTTTAAAGATTTGTTTTCTCTTGTATCTCATCAAATTATCCTTTTTGGCTCAGCTTGGGGGTAGAGTGAGAATTCATATGAAGAGGATAATGAGAGTCAGGTTGTAAGTAGTGTGTGAGTGAATTCGTGTGGAGGGGATGATGGAGTGAGATTGTGATTGTGAGGAAGTGAGAAGTTGAAGGAGGCACTGGAAGTGGTAGCTTGATTGCTGGTTTCACATGTGATGATGAAAACTAATCCCAAGCAAATCGTGCTCTGAGATCATGCCTGCAATGATGACTTATATAGTTTTCAATCTGATATGGAATCAGCGATGACTCCACTCCTTTTGGTGTCTCCCGAAACTCATTTACATCTAAGATCATACCAAATTATTATTTTTGGTTCAATTGGAGAGGGGTGGTTAAATAACTCATATTGGAGAAGATGATGGAAGCGACTATGTAAGGTTGCAGAGGGGAGAAGCTGAACAAGGCTCTGGAAAGCTTAATTTCTGATTACCCGTGTAATGAAGAACACTAGTTGGAGCCTAAAGACGCTCTAAGCTTATACCACGGAAACCTTCTTTATATTTTTCCATCTAATATGGAATTAGGGATTCATCTTTGCTGTTTGAGCATCTCCCTGTCACTCGCTCTACTTTGCTTCTACTTTTCCCTTATCTTCATATGTGAAAAATCTAGTGGACTTTTTGTTGACTCTTAAGATTCATGTGCCTGGATAAAAATTAAAATTCAGTAGTGGTAAGTTTGTTTTTTAAAAGTTTCTAATTATAAACTCAATTCATCATGTCAGGTTGGAAGTAGTTTCATTATGAATTTCAAACTATTATTTTCTTGATGTTAATTTTAATATGTTTGATTGTGCTTTCATTTACCGCATTTTGTGTGGAATTGAATATCTCATATTTGACATATTTTTAAAGCTATAAATTATTGTTGATTTTAAATTAAATCTAGCCAAAGTTTGAGAGCTTGCAATTTTCATCAACAACAACATCAAGCTTTATCTTACTACCTGGGGTCATAATTTTTCTCCAACAACAACATCAAGCAATTTTAATCATATTGTGAAATATATTTTTGGTTTACGGACAAATAAATGAGTTTTTTTTTTTTCAAAATACCGATTTATCAGATTTCAATATCATTGATGCTTAAGTTATATGTTATAACTTTGCATGTGAAGGGGAAAATTGTTTGAGAATTTTGGTTATAATATTTTTGTTTGGTTACAAGTAGGGCTTAACTCAAGTAGGATTTAATTAATCATGCAAATCCAGAGTATGTAAATCTTTAGAGGATAAAATCTTGGAAATTGCTTGGCATGCTGATTGTTAGTTCTTTGTTAAAACTTGATACACTTTTTCAAAGAATTGATGTTTTAAATCTTGGATTACTTCTGTTGCTTGGGCCTAAAGCTATATTTCCAAAGAATTGATGTTTTAATTTTTGTTCTATTATCTTACCAAATTGCCCATTTCTGCTCTCTTCTTGAGGGGAAGATGGTGAATTTATATGGAAAGGATGATGGAAGTAAGGTTGTAAGAAGTAGGTAAGGTTAAGCCGAAGAGGAAGGATCTGAAAGTCACAGGTAGGTCTTGAATTCCTCATGTGATAATGAAAACTAATAGCAAGCAAATCATGCTCTGAGATTATGCTTACAGTTATTTGTTCCTTAGAGCATTCAATATAATATGGAATTGGTGATTGCATTGGCTACTTGCTTTGTTTGATCAATACTCTTTCAATAAATATACATTTAAGGATTATGATTTTTTTCATACCAGATCCACATTTTCCTTTGCGAGAGGCAGACAGGGTGGAGGGAGAATTCATGTGGAGAGGATGATCGAGTGCGGCTGTGATGAAGTGATGCATAGTTGAAGAAGGTTGTAGAAGTTCCAGCTTGATCTCTAGTTTCACACGTGATGAAGAAAGCTAATTCCAAGGAAATCATGCTCTTAGATTATACATATAATGACGCCTTCTATTGCTTTGAATCTGATATGCAATTAGGGATCATTCATGCTTCTTGTTTCTAATTCTATGCTTCCCAAATAAATTTACATCTAAGATCTTACCAAATTGTTCTTTTTGGCTCAACTGGACTGGAGCGGTGGGAGAACTCGTTTTGGAGAAGATGGAAGTGGTGAGAAGCAGCTGAAGAAGGTTCTAGATGTGGAAGCTTCATCTCTGCCTCCACATAATACAACAACATCAAATCTTTATCCCATTACGTGGGGTCGGCTACATGAATCCTTTTTCTTCATTGTGTCTTGTTACGAGTCAAATTCTCATTTAAATCTAGTGAAGAAAGGCCATTTCTAATATTTACTAACTAAATCTATTTAGGTCTACCTCAACCTCTCTTAACATAGGCCAAATCTAATACAATTACTCTCCTAACAGGGTCATCAGGATGCCGACATTTTACATGACCAAACCATCTAAGTCGACTCTCTCTAATCTTATATGTCATTCGAACAACTCCAACCTTTTTTTGGATATGCTCGTTTCGTATCTTGTCTCTAAGAGTAAGTCCACGTATCCATTTGAACATCCTCATCTCAACAACACTTAACTTAATTTTATGTTTTCTCCTTTAATGACCAACATTCTGCGCCATAAAGCATTGCAGGTCTCACCACCATCTTATAAGAATTTTTCTTAAGATTGAGTGGTACTTTTCTATCACACAACAAACCCGTAACATTCCTCCACTTCAACCATCCAGCTTGAATTCTACTAATAATACACCCATCTATTTTACCATTACTCTGAACATTAGACTCAATATATCTAAAACGAGTACACTGATTAATGACTTGATCGTTCAAAGTCACAAACCCCCACTAAATCTATTACTACTAAAATTACACTCCATGTGTTCGGTTTTAGATCTACATAAACGAAAACCTTTAGATTCTATGGTTGACCTTCATAATTTGAGTTTACCTTCAACTCCCTCTCTAGTATTATGAACAAGAAGAATATCATTAGCAAAAAACATACACGAAGGTACATCCTCTTGCAAATGCGTAGTGAGAACATCCATGACTAAAGAAAAAAGATAAGGGCTTAGGCTGATCCTTAATGTAATCCAACTGATGAGGACATCAACAGGAGATTTTGACATGTTTATTAGAGGAGACACCGGAGATCGACGGCCACGATCAGGAGCCTTTACTTTTGATGCATTTTATGTATTGTTTATTTTATATTTCAATTTTTCCTATTTTACCCTTGTGGGTAGTTAGTTTGAGTTGTAGCGCTGAGGGCATCTTAGTCTTTTATTTTCTTTTCTCTTTTGAGGCTTATATAAGAGGTCCTTAGTCTTGTATTAGGGTTAATGCTTGATTAATAAAATATTTCTGATTCTCTTGAGAGCTTTGAGTTCTTGAGTGGTGAAGTCCCAAGGTGTGGGCAAAACAACACCCACCAGTCGTCGGAAGTATGCCAGACTCATGGTTCGACTCCTTCCCTTGCTTTCAACCGCCGGCCATCTCTCCACCTTACCTCAAACCCCGACCACCTTTTCTTCCCCATCAAATCGCCGGCCCCAACCCGGCCGTCCTCCTACTACCCGCCGACCCCCACTACTCTCACACCCATAGCCGTTGGCCTAGCCCACAACCCGCCCCAATATATATATATATATATATATGTTCTTTATGTTGTGTGTAGCCTATGTTGCTATATTTGTCTATAAATACATAGTCAATACTTGTAATAGGAGAAACTTCGGAGAATAATAAAATGTAGGCTTTTTTCCCTGTTACTTGGAATCCTGTATTCTAAGATTTAATTTCAGGTGGTGGATTCTTTCCCCAAGGAGTTCTTGGAGTTGTGCTTGGCCATGATCACCGGATCGTCGATGAGGAGTTGTCGACCCTCTTGTCCGGTGTCACTCCTGTTCCTCTTGCCTAATGCTATCTCATGTTTTATCAAATTGCTCATATATATATATTTTTTGGCTCAGCTGGTAATCTGCAGTGGGAGAACTCATTTGGAGATGATGGAAGCGAGGGTGTAAGAAGGTAGTTTGGAGAAGCTGAAGAAGGCTCTAGAAGTTTCAGTTTGAACGCTGGATCCACTTTGTGATAAGGAAAACTAGTTGCAACCTAATTTTGTTCAAAGCTTGCACCCCTCTATGTATAGTTTTCAATCTTATATGGAACAAATGATTAATCCTATTATTCCACTACTTGGGGTTGGATGCATGGATTTTTTTCCTTCATTGTTTCTTGTTAAGAGTCAAATTCTCATTTAAATCTAATAAAAAAAGTTATTTTTAATATTTTCCAACCAAGTTTTTGTCAGTCTATCTCTATTATTTTTAATATAAGTCAAATTTAATGTATTTATTCTCCTAATTGGGTCATTGGAAGATGATTGTTTTATGTGATTAAACTATAGGAGGCAACTCTCTATAATCTTATCTTTTATTGGAGCCACTTCGATCTTTTTCATGTGTTTTGTATCCTTTTTCTAAATGTAAAGTTACTCATCCACTTGAGCTTAGAACGCTCATCTTTGCAATACTTAATTTATTATTATGCTTCTCTTTAATGCAGGGGCGGAACCTTGGATTAAGTAAATAACCTTCCTTAAATAGCTAATATTTTTTATCTTGGATTTATTCCTATTCAAAATACAAATTAAAAAAATAAAATAAAATTTATATTCTGAAATATATTATATCAAAATATTATTAATATTTGTTTTCAAAATAAAATATTATTTTTTATTAATGTATTTTGAGTGATTAAAACACTTAAATATCTTATAAATAAATATAAAATGTTAAGCGTTAGCTATTTAAGGAAGGTAATTTACTTAATCCGCCAGCGAGGCAATGTCGGATTACGTTGCCGCGAGCTGAGAGGCTTATCATTTAGCTCGCGCGTTCACTCTCGCTTATGCGCAGCTTTGGGAAAGGCAATGTCGTACTCTCAAGGCCACATCTGCCATTTCCTTAGCCGCCTGCTTCAATGCAGGCGCGACTGTCTGGTGACCATCTCCGGCGGCCGCCGCCGCACTGGCGGTGAGTTTGTGGACGGAGTACTCAGTCTGGCTTGCGGACTATTGGAGTCAGGTCTTCTCAAGCGAGGGGAAGTAGTCGCCATTGCTGGCTTCAACAGGTCTATTTCCTCCCCCAGTTTATAAAAAAGAAGGTTGCTGATGGATTTAGTTTGGTGTTTTCTTTGTATTTTATATTTTGGTGGATTTCAGCGATTGGTACTTGGAGTGGATGCTGGCCGTCACATATGTGGGAGGCATTATTGCTCCTTTGAACTACCGCTGGGTAACCTAGCTTCCTTGTACCATGCTTTTAATATCATTTGTTCTACCAGGGTCGCTAAAGAGCTAGAGCCTTTGCCATCCGCTGGGAAGCTTTGGGAAGGGGATTTAAAATATTTAAGTGAAATTTGGTGGAGTTTTGTGTAACGCAATTCATTTTGTGAGATAAGCTTGCACTTGAACAAGTAGTTGGTGCTCTATCCTTTAAGCGAGATTCAATAAAGGTTTCTCCACCTCATGGGAGTGATGGAGTTGAACTTGTAGTTTCAAGTCGAGTAGTATATGAGTGGGAATTAGGTATGGATGTAGGCCACTTGGATGCCTAATTATATAACAATTTTATTGTTTCTTATTTATTTAATATTATTTTTTGAATTTAAATTTTCTTATTTATATATAGATTATAATAGGAATTAAAGAAAAAGTTACCATTTTTTGTTAAGTCCTTTTTTTCCTAGTAGTTTTTCTTCAAACCAAACATGTATGACATTATATTTTTAACTATTTTTACCACAACTAAACCAATAAGTTCCCATAAACCAAACAGAGGCTTTAATATAATAGTTGACTTGGATATGCATACAAATTCAGTCCATTATGGTGATGTTTGTCCGCTCTATAAGTCTCAGGCAGAGACCAGTTTAATGGGTGGCTAAGGTGGGCTGGGTTCTCGCTTAGTTGAGGTCAGCTTTGTAGTTGTTAAGCAAAGATGGGAAAGATGGCCCATGTGTTCATTGTGTTGTCCTAAGTTGAGCTTACCCCAACTAGCTCCCAATTTTTTGGGTTGGGAAAAATATTTGGTCGCCTTTTTCGAGTATATAGTTGATGGCAAATGTACAATTTGATAGAAATAGAGATCTTCAAGAAACTGACATCCTCTAAAACAAAGCATGCATTAAGAAATAAATGCTGCTCCATCTTTAATATAATAGTTGACTTGGATATGCATACAAATTCAGTTCATTATGGTGATCTTTGTCCGCTCTATAAGTCTAAGGCAAAGACCAGTTTAATGGGTGGCTAAGGTGGGCTGGGTTCTCACTTAGTTGAGGTCAGCTTTATAGTTGTTAAGAAAAGATGGGCAAGATGGCCGATATGTGTTCATTGTGTAGTTCTAAGTTGAGCTTACCCCAACTAGCTCCCAATTTTTTGGGTTGGGAAAAATATTTGGTCGCCTTTTTCGAGTATATAGTTGATGGCAAATGTACAATTTGATAGAAATAGAGATCTTCAAGAAACTGACATCCTCTAAAACAAAGCATGCATTAAGAAATAAATGCTGCTCCATTGTATTGCAGAGCTTGGAGGAGGCAAAATCAGCCCTGGAGGTTGTGAAACCTGTGATTTTGGTGGTTGATGAGAGCTGCAGTTCATGGGCTCTACAACTTACCAACATCAGCGTCGTGCAGTCTCTTAGGCTCCATGCTCTTATTGGATGCATTACCCCTTCCAGCCTCTCCATGAGTGCAAATTGTAAGCTATTCAAAACCATATTGAAGTCAGTTCAACATGGGTTCATTTATAGATTTTACTTATCTGGATTAAGGGCATATGAGCATCTCTTTTATTGCAGTTCTAGCTATGGATTCCATTAGAAAAGCTTCACATGGTACCCAATTCATTAATCCTGTTTGTGCGACTGGTGGCATTGCTTTAATCTGCTTCACGTCAGGTGTGGCTCATCATTATGATTGCCTTTCAGATATTGACATATATCTCTCCTAAAATATGTGAAATACCGAACTTTATGCTTAGATGCTCATCTTCTTCAAGAGAACTGGTGAAGCCTCTCCAACTTTAATATTTCAAACTTTATGTTTTCCTTAGGAAGCACAGGAAAGCCCAAGGGAGTTGCTATTCGCCATGAAGCATTAGTAATCCAGTCTCTAGCAAAAATTACCATTGTTGGTTATGGCGAGGATGATGTAAGTCATCATTTAAAGAGAAACTATGCCAGCGTCTTACTCAAGTACTCTATTTTCATTAAGAATTATCAAAATTAATTAGCTTCTAGCTTTCTAATGTTGCTTTCTGATTTTAATTTTTTAAAGTGGTTACTTTCTGTTACTGAAATAGATCTTGACTTGCAGGTATATCTTCACTCATGCCCTATGTGCCATATTGGTGCAATATCTTCTTGTATAGCCATGCTAATGGTTGGTGCTTGTCATGTTTTCATTCCAAAGTTTGATGCAAAATTAGTTTCTTCTGCTGTTGAACAGAATCATGTTACTTCTCTAATCACTGTTCCAGCAATGATGGCTGATCTAATTTCCTTCTCCAGGTTACCCGTGCTTCTATGGAAACTATTAAGCTAACAAAATACCTGTTAATTATGTTATTGCTTTTGGTTCTTTATTGCATTAATGAAGATTGTGAAGATGTCCATGGCAGGCAATCACATAAATGGAATGGTGGAGAAACAGTAAAGAAGATTCTTAATGGAGCAGGTAGTCTATCAACTAACCTTGTCAAAGACGCCATCGATATGTTCCCTAATGCCAAGATTATATCAGCTTATGGTATGTTAATCTTCCTAGTTCACTTGGTGCACATTCTTCTCTCCCTTTTTTTTGTTTTACATTTTATTTTTTTGATATGTCTAATTTGGTTGCTTATTGATATATTATCAAAAATTAATCATGATCGGGCACGTATATCGAGGAAAAATTGAGTTGGAAATTTTACGAAATTAAATCCGGGACCATCCGAATCCAATTTCAGCAAACTTATAGTCAAATTGAACATCTTGAAAAGACAAACCCAACCACTAAAAATTTGACCCAATCCGAGCCCGAATGGGACCAACTTGAAGACCCGTAGCACATTTAGAAGATTCAAACCATAAATTGGATGACTAAATGATTTTCAAATGTAACATGCTTATAGTTGAATCGAGTGGCTTGATGAGATGAATCCAAGAAGCCCAAGATCGCTGAATTTTGATGTCATTAAGTTACTGAAATACTCGATAAATAGTTCACGATCAAGGGAGTCGATATCCGCCGTCCATTCAAAACACTTACAACTTGCTCTTAATCTTTTCCCTATTTACTGGCCATGCCATTCCCCAAAAACTATAAATAACCTCTCATTCTTCACATGAAAGGGGGACCAAGCAAGGACGAAGAGGAGGAAGGAAAGAAGAGAGAAGAGGAAGAGAAATATGTGATCTCTCTTGCCACCAAGCTCCACCTCGACCATCGCCCGACCATCGGCTATTGTTGGACTTTCGTCCGGCCATCAAGTGTCGCCAGATTTTTTCGACCACCAACTATGGCCGGACTTTCGCGCGGCCTCCAACTGTTGTCGGACCCACCAATTGTAATCGAATTTTCTCCCAACTACCATCGTCCAACTAAGGTCTTTTCAACCTCCATCGCCCGAGTACGATCTTTCTAACCACCGTCGCCTGTCGAATATGGTCATACTGACCTCCATCTTTAGACAACGGTCTTTCTAACCACCATCGCACGCCGACTATGATCCTTTTTTTTACCTCCGTTGCTAGACAACAATCTTTCTGGGCATCATCGCCCGTCGACTACAATCCTTTTGACCTCCGCAGCCTGACAACAGTCTTTCTAACCATCGTCGCCCGTCAACTACAATCCTTCAGACCTCCGTTGCCCAACTACGGTCCTTCCGACCTCCATAATCCGACTATGATCTTTCTGACCTCCGTCGTCCAACTACGTCCTTCCGACCACATTTATCCTACTACGGTCTTTTGACCTCCTTTGCCTGTCGACTACGGTCTCTTTGACCTCCATCGTGTGATTATGGTCCTTTCGACCAACATCGCTCGCCGACTATAATCCTGTTGACCAAACAAACATATTAACTCTCTTTTAAGAACAACTACCATGTAACAAACTATATACAATATATATTTACTTCATTAAGCCGACATCCTCTTCTGAGGAGGAATATTATTTGTAATTAACCATCAATACTAGTGGATCCATTCAAACTGGGCTAGGCCCCGTGGTTTTCTTTTTTTTCAGGGTTTTCCACGTAAAAAATCTGGTCTCTTATGAACACTACACCCCAATTGTTTATCTGTCTGTATGTTGGATCTTCGTATAAAGCTAAGAATTTAAACTTTATATTTCTCCATTGCCGCGAATATTCTAGGACACAACACTTATAAATAGAAAATATATTTTAGAAAATGTTAATTTCATTTTCTTGAGATGAAATCATCATTTTTAGGGAGTTTTTAGAAGGCTAATGAAATTTTAAATCAATATTGGTGTTTAACAGCTCAACCAAATGATGGATTTACAAACATCATCATTTTTCAAAAGATGATTTATAAGTTAGGCAAACGAATGAAACCTTACAGGAATTTATTAGCATTCGCTAGAACTGAATAGCTTCCTTTTTTTGAGATTTTTTAGCAGAAAGCTTGTTTAAATCCAATTTATTTTCAAGAAGAATTATATTATTTGAATTATAATTGTGTTGTGGAAGTAAAATATCCCTGAAACTTTCTCATAGAATTCCACCCCGTGATTGCATTTGAGATATTCAAACTGTATTGGTAGGAGTTTGGAATGCGCATTTAATAGGATAATCTTTATTTGGCCTGTTGAAAATATTTTGAAGTGTACTCCCTCATTATTCACTCATTTCACATTTTACCTTTTGTTAGAGGTATTTATGATATCCTTCAAGCTTTCTAATTGAAAACTGTCCTCTATAATCAAAATACATTTGAATTGTTCACATTGTATTGGTAGGAGTTTGGAATGTTTGTTTAATTGGTTAATCTTTATATGGCACATCCCTCTTGTGTTATTAACTAATGATATATGTCTGATCTACATTATCTTCTGGCTTTGTCTGATTAGGTATGACAGAGGCATGCTCTTCTCTCACTTTCATGCCAGTATATGATCCGATGTCACAAAAGCCGAGGAAAAGCCTTTCAAGTTATGACAAATTAAACACCGACGCACTCCAACTACATGGTAGAGTTTGTGTTGGTAAACCAGCTCCACACATAGAGTTGAAGATAAGCTGTGATCCCACTAGTTCTGGTTCACCTTTGATTGGGAGCATCCTAACAAGAGGCTCGCATGTGATGGTTGGTTACTGGGATCAAGCTGCCAAAACTTGCAATTCTGGTAACAGTTCTTGGCTTGACACAGGAGATAAAGGGTGGCTTGATAGTCATGGAAATTTATGGTTGGTTGGGCGAACAAAGGATCTAATTAAAAGTGGAGGAGAAAATATATATCCTGAGGAGGTAATACAAGCAACAGAAATTTCACATTTCTATACTCTTTAATGGTTTCTTCTTTGTTCTTAATTATTCATCCCTGGTTGTGAAATTTGCTATTGATTTAGGTGGAAGCTGTTCTTTGTCAGCTCATGGGAGTTGCTGGTGCTGTTGTTTTTGGCATTCCAGATATTCACCTCACAGAAAAGGTTGTTGCTTGTGTTTCAATGGAGGAGGACTGGATATGGATTGATGAAAAAACCAGGAATTCTTTGGGGACAAACCAGCTATCGAGCGAGATAATGAAGAATTTTTGTCGGCAAAAAAATCTAACCCGGTAATCTTCTTCCTTCTCAGTATTAATCTGTGTGATAGCTGTTTCCTTGACTAGAGCACATTACCTGCAAATCTTAATGGTGGCAACCTCATCACTGCTACAGGCGGGAAATTATTGGGTTCGGACACCGGACAGCTTACCGTACGGTACTTCACAGTACCGAGTAATACTGAGCTTGGTACTGTGAAGTACTGAGTTCGGTACTTCACAGTACCGAGCTCGGTACCGCTCAGTACTGAGTAGGGAGTGATGTGGCGCATTTTCATTGGGCTCTGGACGTCGTCCGGTGTCCGAACCCAATAATTTCCCGCTTGAGGCCCACCCCCTAGAGCTCTCAATATGCAGATAAAGAAAGGGTTAAAGATGCTAATTTTTATGGTTTGATCTCTCTTTTTTCTACCATCTGAGAATTTTTCTATCCCTAGTCCTGCTGTAAAAATATTATATGATTTCCATCTTATGTGTATCTGCTACTGCAGGTTCAAGATACCCAAAGTCTTCATGCCGTGGAGAAAGCCATTTCCATTAACTGCCAGTGGAAAGCTGAGAAGAGATGATGTTAAAAAGGAGGTGATGTCCTACATGCGAATCCCAAACAGTAGCTTATGACATAGCATTGTATTGGATTTATTAAGGCTTCTTTTGGGATGGCTTTCTTATCGTTTAGTAAAGCGGCTTTTTAGTACAAAAATTTAATTTTTGTACTAGAAAGCCGTTTTAAGAAACAGGAAGAAAGCCGTCCCAAACGAAGTCTAAGGCTTTGTTTGGGATGGCTTTCTTACTGTATCCTAAATCCACTTTATAGTATAACTTTTTTAATTTTTGTACTACAAAAATGTTTTAAAAAGTAATAAGAAAGCCATCCCAAACGAAGCCTAAGGCTTGCTTTTTTAATATTTTCTAAAGCTGTTTTGTAGTACAAAAAATATTTAAGCTAATTTTTTTATTAAAAAGTTATTTTAGAAAGCATTAAGAAAGCCACCTAAAATAAAGTCTAAGACCTCATTTGGGATGATTTTCTTAAAGCAGCTTTATAGTATAAAATATTTTAGTTTAAGATTTTTTTTATTAAAAAGTTGATTTAGACCCAGTAAAAAAGCCTTCCTAATTATTTTTTATATAAATTTTTAGCTCTAAGGATCTTTGATTTGTTGTAAATTAGATGTAAGGAGCACTTTTTATATGAATTTTTTTTTTTTATTATTGCTATTTTGGGGAGTGAAGTTCACCATGCAAGTTTATTTGCTTTACAAATTTATTGTTCTGGCTTATATTTCGGTTAGGCAACAACTTCTTTGAAAGGTTTTGTGCGGTTCAAGGTATCACTGAAGAAAATAAGCGCTAATTTGGTTACTTTTGCATAAAATGTAAAATTTCTTGCAATGAAAGTAAGATTTTATTTGGGATAAAATTTTTAAGTATTTTTTAAATTAACTTTTCAGTATTAAAATTTTCTTAATGTTAAAAAAAAAAACTAAAAAATTATTAAAAAGAAAAATAAGAAAGCTGTTATATTTTAAGATACACTAATGTATTATGAAGTAGATTATGTGATAAAAAAAAAATATTGATTGATTTACGAAGCTCGCTTACTTAATTCAAAAAAGTTGTTTATAATTTAAATATTCTCATAAACGAGTCTAAATGAATCTTATAATATGAATTTCAGTAAGCTAAGTAAGCTAATTAATTTAGATTAAGAAAAAGGGAAATATTATAAAAAATACAAGCTCATATCTAGGGCTAAGTAAGCTATTAAGCATGCAATTTTTTTTTATATACATAAATGGAGTAGCCACACTTTTAGTACATTATATATATGTTACAAGAAAATATCCTCCTCGTAAAAGCTTATTTTATATATTTCTATTCTTAATTTTAACTAATGAAGAAACTCTTTGCTCCTGCAAAGCTTATCTTTTTTTGGAGAAAATATATTTCTTATTTAATTTAAGCTTTTTTATTATCTTATAAGTAATATTTTCTTCTCTAGAATAATAAATGCAACAAATTTTTTTTAAAAAATTCAATGTTGGAGTCAAGCTTGAATGAAAAAAAATTGGTAGAATTTAAAATAAAAATAAAAATTTAGACCCCCTATAAAAACTTGCTGGCTTCACCACGAGCTCAAATCATCTTACAATCAAATGACTAAAAAAAATTAAGATGATTTTATAATACTTGTTAATCACCTCACAACTTATAAATGGAACGAAAAATTTACTCGCAATAAAATATTTTTAAATTTTGATTTATATAAATAGTATTTTATTTAAAAATATATTGAATCCAAACAATATTATTTAAATGATGTAAATATATATATATTACATTAAAATATGTAGATTTAGAAAAATGCTATTTCACCCAAAAATAAAGATAAAAAAAGAAAAGAGGAATTTTGCTCCAATAATATTTATTTAGGAATCTATGCTTGTTTTTGGATGGGTGAGCAGTGAACAATCATTGATGAGTGATAAGATTTTCTAGGTAGGTCAGTTTTGTAGTAAAAAAAAAAAAAAAAAAAAATTTTAAGCCATCAATCATTGACCAAAATTCGATCCAATTTTATGTGGATGAGATTATCAGTCCTATTGTTATACAAGTATAGTTAAGACCAACATAAGCCAAGTCTTGGACTGTTGATTGAGCTAACTTCTTGTTGAATTCCAAAAATTTATTGCTAAGAATGTAGTTTTCTTCCAATTTCTCACTATTATTTTTGTAGCAATTGAAGTCACCAATAATTGCTCAAGTGATTAGTATTTGCAACAAAATTTTGAATTCTGCCCTACAGATACTTTCTATCATTAAAGGAGTTTGCAACAAAATTCAGAGATAAGAAGAAGAAAGTAGTTTAAAGATTATTTTGATTTGTTGGTTAGGAGCTTTGACTATCAACTAAAAAGTCTTGAGTTCAAGTCTTACATATGAATTTGTCTTAGGCTTTATTTGGGATAGTTTTTTATTGATTTCTAAAATAGCTTTTTAGCAATGATTTTTAAATTAAAAAATTTTGAACTAAAAAATTATTTAAAAAAATAATAAGAAAGCCATCTTGAACAACACCTAAATGTCTACAAAAAAAAGGTCATTGATCTCCTCTAAATCAAGTGAAATTATTATGTGTGGACGCCGAACGACATCCTGAGACCAACCAAAATGCGCCATGTCGCTCTTGCTCAGTTCTCGACTCGGTACTGCTCAATACCGCGACTCGGTACTTCTCTGTATCGCTGACTCGGTACTGCTCGATATCGCTGATGTGGCGGTTTATGATTGGTCTCTAGATGATGAACTATGTTCGACATCTGCACAAAATAATCTCTTATAAATCAAAGAGAGAGACATATATATAAATGTCATGTACTTTTGTCTCCAAATAAAAAATAATAATTTCAATTGCATTTAATTTTCACTCAAATAAATAACTTTTGAAAATAAAAAAACATGAAGTATATTTCTTAAAAAAAAAAAAAAAAAAAAAAAAAAAAAAAAAAAAAAAAAAGAACGAGTGCGCGTATGCCACGGCAGTATCTTAAATTAAACTCGAAATCTAGTGGCATTGCTATGCCCCCCAAGTACTACCGCAGTTCCTATAAGTTCACTTGGCTGCGTGCGCATTCCAACAGTCTCCGGCGGCCGCACAACTCTCTTCCTCCCCAGCCAGCGAAACCCTAAAACCATGTAATTTCTCTCCCTCTCCAAGATCGCCTGAAACCCCTCCAATGGCCACCGTTCGCGTCCCCTGTCGTGTCTGGATGCCTCTCCCAGAAGCTCACTGCGTTCTCCTCGTGGGTGGAAACCACACCTCCTCCAGATTCTGCACTCGCTAAACCCTCATCCCCGCCACCCTTCCGGCTTACAATCTCTCTCTGTCTCTAATCTCCTTTCTCGTTGAAGGGAAACAATCCACTGCCCTAATTCAACTAGCGATTGACCGATTCCCCCTCATGGGAACGACCAGATCTGCCGTCCTCAAGGTCCTTATTGCCAGCATTGCATCAACGGCGGCAATACTCCTCCTCTTTGATATCGCCGCAATCGCCGCCGGATCTGGCGGATGTGATTCTTCCGTCCCCGCCCCGCTCGCCGGAGCCATGGAGCTCGATTCTGCTTTCCGCGAGCTGATTTCACTGGGCTGGCTCGGCGAAGCCGACCACGCGGTCTTCGTCGGCCCAGACGCTATCGCTGCTGCGGTGATCGCCCAGCGGATGGGGCTTCCAGGGGCGATAGCCACTCCCACCACGGCATGCTGCGCGCTGCCGTTCGACGCGGATTCCTTCGACTTCGCGTTTTCCGCCGCACTGGACCGGGCCAGGGTCCCAGCCCGCGTGGTTCTTGAGATGGAGCGCGTGCTCCGGCCTGGCCAGGTCGGGGCAATCTTTCGCCTCCGACGGGCCTCCGGCTTAGGCCGGCCGGAGGAACTGATGAAAGCGGCGGCCCCGGTGGCCTCGCTACTTCGATTCTCTGACGTGATAGGCGCACGGGCAATGAACGGATCCGCTATGGTTGTGTTCAGGAAGCACCGCAACAGCGGCGGCGAAAGCGGCTCTTCTACGCCGTGGAACGGCGCCGACACTCTGTGCAAAGAAAGAATGACGATAATGCCTGGGATTATCATCGATGTAATTGAACTTGTAAGGGCTACTATCGTAGTGGGAACGGGTCGTTTCGGGACAGGTGTTGATCTTTTCGGAACTTGACACGCTCTAAACCTGTCTTTGTATCGTGCGTTGTTTTGTTTGTGTGGTGTGCTGTGTTGTTTTCTGAAAATAAGGGTGGTCCCCATCTGATGGGAATCGTACCGTCGATTTGATCGTGAACGGTTGTGATGTTTGTAGTTCGTTTGTCGGTGCTCTTAATTTGTATTATTGTCAGTATTTAATTATTGATGTGGGTAAGCCATCTCGTCATCTGATTGGTAGGCTCTTTTTGTTATGGTCCCAGTTCTTCATTGTGCACCTACTTGATATTGTTATTTTATCTTTTATTTTGGTCGTTTTCTTATTTTATTTATTCTTTTTTTTTGCAATTAATTTGGAATAGCTTTTTAATTACTTTCTAAAACAAATTTCTATAAAAAAATTTCAAAAAAAAATTGTTATCTTACTTAAGGATAGCATTTTAAAAAGCAATAAGAAAATTATCTCAAATGAAGTCTGAATAAATGTGACTTTAGAAAAATAATTGTTTATTCAAAATAATATGGAGAAAAAATGATTGAATTCTACAAAAAATAACTACAATAAGATTACATTAGATGTGAATTTATCAAATAAATTACAAAGAGCATGGCTATACCCTTTATAGGAAAGGATAGAAGATTTTGTTTGAGATTGCTAAAAATTCACTTTAAGAAGTAATAAGAAAGCCATCCCAAACGAAACTTAAGTGTTCCTTATATGTCAAACTCTACACCTCACCAAGATGCCTTTGGTCTATACTTTCATCATTATTTACGAATGCATTTAGAATTGTGGTTGGCTTTGAGTTACAATTTACTGATAGTACAAGTTGAAAACTTAATTTATGTTTCTTTCTTGTTCATGCAAGTGGGTTACAATTTTATAAAATTTTATCTAAATGACACACATTCGAATGAAATTAGCTGTCCAACCAACACCTATTAAGAAATCACTGCCACCATCCTTGTTTTTCGACATAACATCTATCTGCATTTCAACAATATATCATCATGCTCTCTAATCGATCGATGTTTATAATGTGTAGTTTGATTGGCCAATTTATCTTCTTCTTAAGTTAGTTCTAGTGAAAATCAAAAGCAATAAAAACATTTGGACTCTAATATGTACATGTCCTCATATTGTAATTTCAACTCTATATTATTGATCTATTGTATTGATTTTTTTGCTACCAATTTATATCTGATTGTAATCCAAAAATTCATATATGTCACTAAAGCCAATATGTCATCAACTTTTTGTTGCTCATAGCTGATTAAATTAGACCACTAATTTTTGAAGTAATGTCAGTGGTTGTTATTAAATCTTATGTAATGTAATAATATGTCATATTAATTCAAGTAGATAATTTCATTAATTGGTTTGACTAATTGTTAAAATGGTTGTCATTACGATGGTATGCTATTTATTTTAAATTCCATAAGATCCAAACTCTATAATACCTACCTATTGCATAATGTTCGATCTAAGTTCAAATAAGGTTCGAACGATGTTAGATGAAGGTGCAAACAAGGTTTGAATTGTGATCAAATATATTTGAACCATGTTGGTGTTGAGAGGTTCCTTGATCGAACCTTGTTTGAATGCAGCAAAATAAAAGGTAACAATCAACGTTGTTTGAATGGGGTTCGCACATGTTCGAACATTCTTAAAACTTAATTTGAACCATTTTCAATTTTTTAAATCATATTCAAATATTATTTGCACTTAAGAGTTCATTGAACTATCTAAATGTAGCAGAATAAACAACTATCAATGTTGCTCAAACAACGTTTGAATTGTAAGCAAACATGTTCAAACATTGTTAAAACCAAATTCAAAACATCTTTGAAACTTGTTTGAACATTAGTCACATTTGGGAGGTTCCTTGATCAAACCTTGTTGGAATGCAAAAAGTTTGAACAAGATTCGAACCATGTTGAAACATAATCTAAAACCAACATGATGAAATAACTATATATAACACAACAAAAAGCATTTATGCATAATATGTCTAGAATATAGAGCACAACTTTAATAGAGTGACATGTCATTACTTAAAGAGAGTAGAGTGCAATTAAAATTGTTGTAATATATAAAACAATGTATTATAAATTTAATAAAAAGGGCTATAACTTTCATTTCATATATCTTAATTATTCATATTGAATAATAAAATTTTTTATAATGGCAACCTATCAATGGACCTATGGATCTACAACAACAACAATAATGGGATAAAGCCAATTTTTGTAGATCCAATCATATAACTTCATTGTATTTGTTGGTAGTGAGATCTTAGATATTGTCCAATGAACTTTAAACTAATTCATTGGATAATATATAGTTTTACATCTTTAGTAACAAATATCAACACATATTCATGTTACTTAAAAGAGTTGATTCCTCTTTAATTTAGTGTGCTTATCCATCATTAGTATGTTGTCTTGATCGAACAATTCATCCAAGACAACAAAGCCTAGTTCAAAGGTCTTTGGGTAATACTATTTTCACTCCCTTATTAGATAACATAAAGTATTTATATGCTACAAAAATATTAAAATTATAGTGAGTAACACATTGCAACGATAGAGTTAAAAAGTTATCACGACTTCGATTGGCCAAAGTCATTTGCATATACAACATATGAAGCTACATTGCACATCCACTTCCAACTCCAATATCCTTTTTTTAGAATTGTCCTCTAAACAAGCTATGCAAGTCTTAATGAAAAAAAATTGTTTTCATCGATCGAACATATGTAGTCAATGGTACATATATCCATTGACTTGCGCCTATTGATGGATTTGTGAAAACTTCAATCAAATACTTATTATTCTTTGTCCTTCTCCTTTTATAATCTATTAATTTTAAATCATCTTTACTTACAATATGAAGTGATGGTTAACATTTTTAGCCTCCATCATCACATCATCTTCGGTCTCCATATAAATGATAAAATCAATTACAAGAATCTCCATATTTTTCTCCTCTTTCTCTACATCATGTTACATATCCATTTGAATGGAGGAATTAGTGGTAAGAACCTCTACATTATCCCTGTTACGTCCTGGAAAATTTGTGGTGATAGAGATATATAAAGTTTAGTGTCATAACTTTGTTCGAAGATCCATCACACAAACAGATAAAAGAGTAATGTGCATCATCTATATGAGACATCATATTTTTTATGTGGAAACCCCTAAAAATAGGAAAAAATTATGGGGTCTTGCCCAGTTTGAATGAATACATTAGTATTTGTAATTGATTACAAATAATGTCCTTCCTCAGGGGAAGATGTTGACTCAATGTAGCTAATATACATTATATAATGTCTTTACATGGTCGAGGCTGGAGAAAACCAATGTCACAAGAGTTGTTCTCATGAAAGTATTGTCTTGTTCATTTGATTGGTAGGGTCGTAATCGAATTATGATGATAAGAAGGACTATAGTCGACACACGATGGAAGTTGGAAGGACCGCTGTCGGGCAACAATGGTTAGAAAGACTATAGTCGGCGAGGGATGAAGGTCCAAAGGAACATAGTCGGGCGACGATGATCAGAAGGTTCGTAGTCGACGGACGACTAAGGTCAGAAGGACCTTAGTCGGGCGATAGTAGTCGGAGGGACCATAGTTGGCGGACGTCGGAGATAGAAAGGACCGTAGTCGGGTGATGGTGGTTAGAGGGACCGTAGTTGACTGGTGACGAAGGTCGGAAGAACCAAAGTCGGGTGAGGGAGGTAGGAAGGACCGTAGTTGTGACGATACAAAAAATTCGTGCCCAGAACCCCCCCCCCCCCCTCGCTAACGGGGTCTTGCGCCATTGATATGATTAACATAGTAAATAATTCCTTCCTCAATGAAGATTTGACTCGATGTAGCTAATAATACATATATGATATGCCTTACATGTTAAGGGCGGCAGGAAAACAATGTCACAAGAGCTTGTTCTCATGAAAGTATGTATCTTGTTCTTTTGATGTGTAAGGTCGTAATCGAATATTGATGATAAGACTATAGTGACACAGTGGAAGTTGGAAGGACTGCTGTGGGCAACAATGGTTAGAGGGACTATAGTGGCGGATGAAGGGTCCCAAGAACATAGTCGGCGACGATGGTCAGAGTCGTAGCGACGGCATGACATAGTCAGAAGGGACCTTAGTCGGGCGAATAGTAGCGGGGGACATAGTTGGCGACAGTTGGAGATAAGTAAGGACCGTAGTTGGGTGCATGGTCGGTTTGAGGGACCGTAATTGACGCAGGTGACGAAGGTCAGGAAGAACCAAAGTTGTGTAAGGAGTGTAGGAAGACCGTAGTTGTGGTGGGATACAAAAAACACCCCTCATTTGGGTCATCGAGGAAGAGTTTTTAGGGAATAAGTTATGAGGCAAATTTTTCAAAAGGTATATTGGATTTGAAATTTGGCAAACTGACTTAGACAAAAATAGGGGACCGAACTTACAAACTTTTTAACAACAGTGAACTGGAACAGAACCTAAATTGATTAACAAAAACTTGAACTCATAGTTGAACTAAACTTGACTTCTAATGGACATTAGACAGATGACATTAAACTCAAAGAAAACTTGGACATAATCAATGACTTGTAGCGCAATAAATAAAACTTGTAATTTGGCAAAGTGACTGCTTTAATTTAAATGCAAACAAGGATTAAGGAAATGATGCACTTCCATGCTTATAACTTATAACTTCATCTTTAATGAAAGTTGAGAATTAGCTACTTCAATAGAAATGCAGAGCCTAATGAACAAAGAATAAGAGGGTTGCAATGGTTAATGATTTAGTAAAGTGGAGAAGTTGCAAAGAATATAGTTTGCTTGCTATCAACAAGAGCTAATGGGTATCTTGCAAATATATACATCAGTTTCCACGAACATTAAATATATGCAAGAAAATGCAACAATTTTTCGTTCATTGTGTACAAGGAAATTGATAATGGATGTAGCATCATCCCTACGCTCAACATCAGCCAGTTTATGAATACATTGGCCCACCCACAAATGATGACAACTCGCCAAAGCGAATATAACAATACCTTGCAGTTCATATGCAAGCAAAAACTATGAATCCAGTACAAATATTAGTACCTACGAGCAATTGTAGGAGTACCCACAAGTAATTGTAGAAGCTTGTGACATGCATAGTAGTTCACCTACAACATACGAAAGACAATAAACACACAAATGCTTGCATTGATATGAGAGAGATTCATGATGTATACAATGTTTCATTCACATGCAATAGTAGATAAATCATCAAATGCTTTAAACACTTATGAATGGTAACAACAGGCATGCATTGATTATAAAGATGCCCTCATGCAGTCAATGTTAATCGAGCATTTAGCAAATACATGAGTTCCCTGCGGGTGAGGGGAATTGACATGCAACAAAGGCAATGAATTGCTCGAAATAAAATACAATTCCCACACAAATAATGAGGGATTTGCAACACACACTACATGTTATCTGCAAGTAAAACACTAGTTCATCTGTTGCAGGAGACCTGCTATACCCACGAAGTGTCATCACAAACAAAATGTTAAATGACTACAACAAATGTAAATCCATACGAGCTGATGTAGAAGATTCGTTGTACGCTTGGTGTGTCAACCACAAGCAAAATGAAGAATAACTACAACAAATAGAAATACCTGTGGTCGACGTTAGAAGATTTGTATGCAAAGGAATAACCATAAATAAAGTCATCATGCAAATTCAATTATCCACGGATAACTAGCAGGAGATTCATTAGTGCACTATAATCCAGACGCAGAAAGCAACAAGTAGTGCACTACAGTCTGCATGTACAAAGTAGCAGATGAAACTCAACCTGAAACACGACACAATGCCACAGGATCCACAACATGTATACAAGCGGACAGAAGACATTCGTAGGCCCTTAAATGAAATCTCAGACATTTTTCTAAATAAAATTACTTGCATAAATCAATCATATTTAAATATTTTAAAATGCCCCTTATGTATTAAATATGATCCCTTAAACTGAATCACAAAACCCCTGCATGTGCTATGATAAACGTGTTAAAGTTATAAATGTAAATGTTTGAGAATGCTACGTAGGGTTAAATGCTCATTTATTTGCAAACTAAACATAACCCGTATGTGCTCCGATCGTCACATATGATTCTTAAATCCAAAGGTTTGAGAATGATGCACGGGTAAAACACTCAAGTCTAATCCATCTCCTCAAAAGGATTGGAGTCGACATGACTTGAAGTACAAAATGCCTTCCAAATTCCTATAAATATATAAGAGATTTCAATGTCACCCCGATAATGAATATGTTGATCGAAAATCTCAACCGGATGGGTCAAGTCTCAAATCCAATAAAAGTCTAAACCGCCAAAATAAAATTCATTGCCTAAAAAACTTAAAACTAAAACTCATCCACCTCCCACAACTATTTATCGGGGGTGATAAAATTGAAATTAACCTCAGCTCACAAAGAGCGAATGCGTGTCGGGTTTATCGCTATGTTTCATTCTCAAATAGTCTCTTTCAAGCAGGGACATGACATGTTCCCTCAGATTGGGTGGTTTTGCCACAAAATAACACCATTATATTACGATCACGGGCAAAGCTTGTATGTTCCCTAACAGCTTCAAACGCTTAGGTAATGAATTATAGTGTATACTTGATAGGCATGAAAGCTCTCCATCAGCTAAGGTGAATTCTGATCATCCCCTTAGACGAACACCAACTCATGTCTACAAGGTATTCTTGGACGAAACAACCCATGACTGCTGATAAGGTGCCTTCTGTTAGGTTAGGTCGACTACCTCTAACTAAGTAAACCAGGGAATATGACAGGCCGGGACAACAAAATCATGGGTTCTTAATCGAGATCGTCTTCATTCCCCCCACAACCAATTTTAAGTTCATGGTGATAAACTCCAAAATTCATGTCTCAAATTCAAACCCTAAAATTATTGCTATTATACACTGAATTTACAACCTATGTAACCTCTTTAACGACTAGCCTTAATTGAAAGTTCTCCCTCATTATTGGGAGGGGTAAATAACTATATGAGCTTTCACATATAGGAAACCAGAACTCGGATCATAAAATCCACACAAAATGAGGGCAAAATCTCTGGGTAGTGTCTTATCTAAAACCCAATATACCTTCTGAAAATTCACCCTGAACCTAATCTTGTTAAAACTCTCCGCCATCATCATTACACTAAAAAAATAGACTAGCACGAAGAGGATGGGGCGCATTATGAAATTTTCAGAGTCCACAATTATAGTGGGCAGGCAATAGTGGTAAGAGGAAGGACCGACAGTGCCATCCAAATAGAGGTTCAACGACGATGATCGAGCAAAGGTCTAGCAGCAATGCTTTGGTGGCACAAATGCGTCGGCGGTGGTGCCGGGGTGGAGCTTCTAGATTCTTCAAGCTCTAGAGCTCTTCTCTTTCTCCTCCTCCCTCCCTTTATGTGAATAATGAGAGTTTATTTATAAATTTTTTAGGATTGACATCCTCAATAAATGTGGAGAAGATCCATGATAGATTTGGTGTGTTCTATAGGATGGTCCATATTGATTCAATGATTCCCTTCATCATGGGGCATTTATTGAACACTTAAGTGCATTATTGATGTCATAATTGAGTGATCTTGGGTTCGTTGGATTCATCTCGTCGAGCCGCTCGATTCAAATATAAAGATGACATATTTGGATATCATTTGTTCATCCAATTAATGCTCTAAAGCTTTTAAGAATGCTTTGGTCCTTTAATTTGATCTCATATGGGCTCGTATTGGGCTGAATTTGGTGTCATTGGATTCGTCTCTTTGAGATTTCAATTTGACTATAAGTTTGTTGAAATTGAAGTTTAGATGATCCCAAATTTAATTTTGAAAGTTTCTAATGCATATTTGCATCAAAATTCATGCCCAATCAAAGCAATTTTTGGTAACATATCAATCCCCATTCTCCTTCACCACCTCACCTCAAGCCTTTGATTGAATGGTTGAATGAATAGCATGAACTCCTCACCATCCTCCTCCCCACTCATCTATGTACAAGATTCAAACAAGACTATATGAGTTTTAAATCATGTTTAATCCCTGCTCAAGCTCTATTCTAACCTAATAGGATTTATGATTCAAATAAAATTCAAATAATATTTAAAACTCATATTACTCTACTTCGAACCATGTTATGAATCTAATATTCAAATCCTATTTTCAAAAACAAACATTCAACCCTACTTTAAACAACAATCAAACATTAATTATAACATTTGAATTAAAAAAAAGTTATAACATTCGAATCTTGTTAGTCTTTGAACCTAAGATTCTCCTTTTATCCTCTTCCTATTTTAAGAGTATCTTATTTATATCTTAATAACTATGATAACATCTTCAAAATCCATGAACAATAAATTGCAGTTAAGTAGAGAAACTAAAGATCATCACATCACTATTAAGTAGAGAATCTAGAGATCATCGCGAAGCTTTATGATAAATCAATCACAAGAGTTCAAAGATTTCGTTTGGAACGGTTTTCTTGCTACTTCTTAAAGCAACTTTTTTATACAAAAATTAAAATTTTTGTACTTGAAAACTGTTTTAGAAAGCAGTAAAAAAACCGACCCAAACGAAGCCTAAATCACACAAACTTTTAAGATAGAAGATATTTGGAAGAGAAAAGTTCAAGCTGCAATTTGGACAGCTTTCCCTTCTTCGAATGTTCACATGATTACATTTATTAAGGGAAATGAATCATATTTCAATAGTGAAGGTATATGCGTCCAAGGCATAGAAAATCATATATACTCCTTGTTCATGTAGGTTGTACAAGATTATTGCTATGTGCAAATGTGCGCATTCCTTGCAAGTGTGCAGGTTGACAAAAAGTATCTAATCGAATAGGAAAAACTAAATAGCAAACATAATTGCCACACATCATTTAACTTAGGTTTCGTTTGGGATGGTTTTCTTATTGCTTTTTAAAGCATATTTTTAGTACAAAATTTTAAATTTTTATACTAAAAAGCTACTTTAAGAAGCAGTAAAAAAGCCGTCCCAAATGAAGCTTTAAGCTTCCTGATCTTTTCTGAGCATTCACAAGAAGAAAAAGCCTTCAGCTTTGAGTGCATAACTCAAATTTTTTTAAGTTCTTCAATGCTACAGAATTGAGATGCCTATGTTGGATCAACTACTGCAATGAAAACAATGGAAAGAATGCTTGGTATCTGCCGATAATTACAACGGTGATGCAGCGTGAGGAGAGATAATTGGCGAGAGCATCTTCGTCGAAAGTTGCTGATCACTCTTCCTCACTTTAAGGTCCATAAAGTCGGTGATCATGCCGGGCTTTGTAATATGAAAGGAGTTGACATCCACATCACCAGCAAGCATCTTTACTATGGAGGACATTGAAGGTCGCAGTTTGGGTGAGTCTTGAGTACAAAGGAGCCCAACCAGTAGAAATCTGTAGGCCTCTTCAGCATTTAAATCACTTCCTAATGATGTGTCTATGATGCTTTCAAGCTCTCCTTTCTCGTAGAGAGCCCATACCTGAAGCGTAAAAGCCTTCAGTTGGGATACCATAACACCTCTAATTTATACGTTGCAAGTAAAATGGATTGAATAAAGATTGAATAAACATTGATGGAATATTTCAAACACTACACATAAGTCACCATGATAGCATAGAGTTCTAGTAGGATTTCCATTAAATAATCACTTCCAACTTTCAAACAGCTATTTCCCATTCATTCAGCCAACTAAAAAGGTACAAAAATTGGACAACTTATGCAAATTAATGCTGCTACATAATCATATCAAGCGGGTCATGAATAAAAGAACTGGTCAACACAATAGTTGCAGCAGATTGCTAATTGAATTGTTCCTGAGCCTTGAATTATTTTTCTTCAAACAAATTGTTAAGTTCAAGTCCTTCATAACATCATGAAATAAGCTGATTCTTGATATCAATTTTAAAATTAAAATTTAGACTTCGTTTGGAATGATTTTTAATTGCTTCTTAAAGCGGCTTTTAGTACACAAATTAAAAATTTGATACTAGAAAGCCACTTTAAAAAGCAGTAAGAAAGCCGTCCCAAACAAAGCTTTAATCTTAACCCCAACTGCCATAAGAATGAAAACAGCTATAATACAATTAGTCAAATCCTCTATAAGTATAAGTACAAAAATTTATGATGAACAAATATTAAAACATTTTCAGTACTACTCTGAAAGAAACTTTCCCATATAATAGTTCAATATCCTAGAACAGAGATATCACCTGTTCAAATGTTAAGAGTTGTTTTATATATCAAAATTGGGAATGAAAAACTATGCTGGCTCGCTTCAAATATGAACAAAAGTTGCCAAATAAAAGTATTTTAGTTGTTATCAATCTTCTACCCCAAATCTAAGTAGACACTACTTGCCATGTTTCATGGGTCACCTCATTAAATCAGAAATTTTGTAATTTCGGATCTGGCTAAGGCTTTGTTTGGGACGGCTTTCTTACTGCTTCATAAAGCAATTTTTCAGTACAAAAATTAAAAATTTTGTACTATAAAGCTGCTTTAAGAAGCATAAAGAAAGTTGTCCCAAATGAAGCCTAATTCGTTAGTGCTGTCATACATAGATCAATGGCTGTTACAAAAAAATCAGGAAGGTGCGATTCAACGGGCTCTTCTAATGACACTGAGTTTAGTTAATTAGTTCACTTAGTTCAAATGGTGGGTCAATAAGCACCAACACTGGCTAGCCTTAGAATTAGTGACATCAAGCACATGGCAAGCCAAAATAAGTTCAGGACAAGTCCACAAGGCCCCCTGGCTCATTAGGATACGTGATGGAGATATGGAGGGCTACAAATCAAAGTCCACAAGGAGTTTAATTACAATTTACAAAATCAATCTTATGATGGAGATGTCAGCCCAAGCATGAATAAGTGGAGAGAGAAGGATAATTGCATGAGCCAAGGAAAACCAAATCACTCTTCCTTAATTTACTCCATCAAATTTCTACCTCATGACCAATCAAAACATAATCCAAGGAGGGTTTTAAGATAAGTGATAAGTCAAAAGTGATTTCCATATATTAAGGGATTAGATAGCTAGAATTTGTTAGTATAAGCAGTAATCATATAGGATAAACAACATATTCTATAAATTATCATTTAAATTTTCACTAGAATTTCTCTATTTATTTTAATATATCTCAAAAGCTAAAAATAGCGACCCTTTTGTAGTAAATTATCATTTATTGAACAATATAAAGAGCGATAATTAGGTCCCCCCTTCTCTCTAGCTGACCACATTACGCATTGGGGCTTTTATTTTCAATTTATGGCTATCTAGCATTCCCTTTTCCTAAACTCTAATTTCTCACCACCTCTTTCTCTTAAGAAACTCTCCAAATACCCTAAAGTCTTGCCAGAGGCAATCACAGCAGGATTTGATTATGGGAACAAACCACACACCTTTACATTTAAGACCGGAGAGAAAAGGATATAAAACTCATTCTTCTCAGTTCCTGGCAATGTCTAATTTGAAATTTGGAAATGAAATTCTGACAACGGTATTTCATTCAACTAACATACCTAAATGGCCAAGAAATTAAACCTAATGAAGATGCACCTAAAACTAATCACGTTTGAAAAAGTAAACAATGGTAACTATTCCCAGAGTTATCTAAATCACCCTCCACACAATCTGCAGCAAGAGTTTAGAAGTTATAGGAAGGAAGAAAAAAAAATTATATAAGAAGAAAAACTTGTCCAGTGGAAGATTCTAGTTGATAAATGAAGCTTCTGTGTGTCTATAAAGAACATAAACATTCTTACTCTTTCAAGAAGAAACTGATCTTCAAATGGTAATCTTGTATTTGTGTTGAGTCTTCCACTGATTATCTCCAGCAGAAGAACACCAAAGCTATAAATGTCAGCCTTCCTCGTCAATTGCCCAAATATTGCATACTCCGGTGCCAAGTAACCTCTATTTAATAAGAAATTACCAGTTAGTAGATTTACTTTGTTAAACAAGGACTTGCACACATAGTACGCATGATGTGAAGTGAATGAAAAGTTAACTGTAGAGGTCCATATTGAAATCATGTCATGCTAAACTAGTGTTGCATCAGAAAAGGAAGAATCACACAAACAAGATCACATAGGGAAGAGTCAATGCATCCAACTCACATTGTTCCAGCTACCCTGGTGCTGACATGGCTCATATTTGAAGGTAGAGATTTTGCTAAACCAAAATCTGAAATCTTAGGAGTCAAATCTTTATCTAGAAGAATATTACTGGCTTTGATATCTCGATGCACAATATGAGGAGATGCCTCCTCATGAAGGAATTTGAGCCCTCGAGCAACACCAATGCAAATTTTTGTTCTTGTTTTCCAGTTGAAATGAACTTTGCTGTCACTCCCACCTAAGATTAGAAACAAATCAGAATACAAAGCTACCCAAAACTAGATTTGTATCTTGAAAAAAGACAAGACAAAGAGCAAAGACTTACCAAAAAGCATTTTTGCAATGCTGTTGTTCTCAAGGTAGTTGTAAACCAATATCCTCTGATTTCCTTCCACACAGCAACCATATAAACTGACAAGGTTCTCATGGATTATATTGGAGATCATAGCAATCTCATTTAAAAATTGGTGCACTCCCTGTTTTGACGCAGAGGAAAGAACTTTAATTGCAACAACTTTCCCATTTTTTAGCCTCCCCTGCAAAGCAAAATTGCAACTCTTTCGTTAAAAAGGGTACACTTGTTAAGTGAAAAAATCCAGTAAGCTTCCATGAAATTACCTTGTACACGCAACCAAAACCTCCCTCTCCAACCTTATTAGAAGGACTGAAATCATTGGTTGCTTGTCGCAATTCTTTGTAGGTATATATTTTCACTTTGGAATTGCCTGGGATTCCTAAGATGAGAACAATAACAACAAAATATTTAACTGTGGGAAATTTTCAGAAGGTGCAATTTCAACTTTGGATATAGATATAAATATGCACCGAATAATGATTTAGCTACCTTCATCACCTACATATGACAACCTTGATGACTTCCTCCATTTTACAGTGAATGAGAAACAAGTCATTAGTAGAAAATCTAACACTGCAATTTTATTAATGTTGATGTATTGAAGAAATAAGAGAAGCCTGCAAAACAAATGAACTATTTATCAGAGAAATATCACAAAACGCATGACCCAGAAAACTATACAAGGCCTGAAAATTCGTAGAAAAGGTACACAAAATGAGATTTTCACTGAAAACCTAGAAGAACCCTCAAAACAAAATGTTCATATGCAGTTACCCAAAGCCTATCTTTCTTCATTACTCATGCAAACCAGAGGGAAATAACTCAAAAAAGAAAGAAATTTTGAAAGAGAAATAAGAAGAAAAAAAATGATCCGTCAGAAAGACTAACCTGCAACGCAAATCACTTCACAGGAGACCAATTATGGAGGAGAGGTTCCACTGGGTAGAAAACTCAAGCAAGTTCCTCCTTTCGCTTAAGAGAAAACCCAGAGGTAGGTAGAGAGAGACGGAGGGGGAGTGAGAGACCCCCTCGGCGCCCCATTGTGAGAATATATCCACGCTGTAGGTGAATGCCGACGGAAGCTGAGCTACGCGCTGACCTTCCAATAAATTAAATTTTTTTTTTACAAAAATACCACCTTATTTCAGGCTAATATCTAAAACTTTAATATTTTATAACTATCATTCTATCACTCATATAAAATTTTAATATCAAATATATCATTTATATATTTCATTCTTACCACTCATATCATCCTATAAACTTTAATTTTTCATTTTATGCACCCATAATTATTCTATAAATGGTAGTAATGTAATAATAAAATTTTAGGTATTAAATATGTAAATAATATAAAATAAAATGGTATGTATGTAAATCCAAATAAAATAAAATTTTTCCCTCAAATGTTTATTTTGGAGTTTTTTTTTTCAAAAATAAAATTTATTGAAGTTGTTTCTATTTCTATGAAATTGATTATAAAAAATTAAATTGATACTTTTATAATGTTAGAGATTTGTTTTTTTTTTTAATAGAGGTATCTATCTGTTGCAACCTCATAGGAGGCTCATGGCGTCTTAACTAATCCCTCAAAAAGCCTACTAGTAACCAGCCCACAGGTGCAAGACCCGTAGTTATTTTTTCCTCCTCACTTAATGGATCGAGCCGTATGAGAGGGGAATCGAACATGAGTATAAGAGTTTCTCAATCATGCTCGTCCACCAACCCAACTAAGCCTGATGGAATGTTAGAGATTATTTTAATCATTAAAAAAAAAGGACCAATTCAAAATTTTTCTCTAAAATCAAATAAATTGAAAACATTCTGCCCTTAATGAAGACAAAAGAATGAAGATAAGAAACTTCTTAGGTATTTCAGTTTTCATAGGTCAAAATGTCACATGCGTTTTTTCCTGGCACGAAATTAAGAATTTGTAATCTATTTAAGCACGTGGATTCCGTGTATTAAGCTTACAGTTTGAAAAACTAATAATGATTTTTTACAAATATTATATTAATAAATTTAATTATAACAAATAATTATTAATCCCTAAACCTAAAACTATACAAATAATAATCAAATAAAAATATACTTAATATTAAAAAAACTGAAAGCCATCGGCATTGACTTCAGGTCATAATGTCACGTGCGTTTTTTCTTTCCTGTTCTCATTATAAAAGGATTTATTTTACGATAAATTTTTAATATAAAATCGTTTACGTGAAAGCCAACCGGAAAAAGGAAAATTTAAAACTAATGCCAGTTGCTTTGCTCAAGCAAGCAACTACTTAGCTCGCCGATGTGAGGGTGAGGTAATCTGATGGGCACGGATGATGTGGCGAATTATTAAATTTAAATTAATGTTGAAATAGTTATATTTGTTCTAAATTAAAAAAAAAAAACATTTTGAAAATTAATTCAAAGTTCTTAACAAAAAAAATTAATTTATGGAATATAAATTTCTAATTTTTTTTATTTAGAAGTTAAATACAGTAAAGGCTTAATTTAATTTTAGTTTCAAATTGTTTTAGTATATTCAATTTGTGAACAACTTGTTCACATGGCCACTTAGGAACTTTTATTTGGTCCGGTCACGGGACATAGCTCTACATTCGGCCGCCAGTAGAATCGCGCCACGCGTTCTCACTATTTACCGCGCGCCCCGACAACCCAACCTGAAACGGACCCAGGATGGCTCGGTATTTCTCAATATTGCTCGGTATTGCTAGATATTGGTCAATTTTGCTCGGCAATAACCAATACCGAGCAAATACCGAGCAATACCGAGCAAATACCGAGTAATACCGAGCAATACCGAGTTTTTCTAGAAAAACTCGGTATAACTCGGTATTGCTCGGTATTGGTCTTCACAGAGCGGTATTTCTCATTATTGCCAAACAATACCTAGCAATACCGAGCAAATACCGAGTAACACATCGCAATACATGAACATAGCATTCCCGGGTTCCGGTCCGGGTCAAGTCGTCGGGCTGCGCGGTAAAGAGTAAGAGCACGTGGCGACATGTTATTGGCGGCCAAACATAGCTCTACATCCGGTCAGAGGACGTAATAATTATTTCCTAAGTTGCCCAATCGTCTCGCCCTCCCCTGCATTCCGACCGAGCCCCATGCTTGAGTCTCCAGCCCGACTGCCCCACACCAGGGTTTTGACCGACCCCACACATTCACTCGTTTTACGTTAGAGCCCCGCCATAGTGATTGAGCCGATAAACGACTATGTCAGTTGTTTAATAGGTGAACAACTATGCTAGTTGTTCAATAGGTGAACGACTTGCTTTTTTGGCCACATCATCTTCCATGTCACAGCTTCTTTATGCCATGTCACAACTCCACCCTACGTTACGTCAGAGCCAGTCGTTGCTTAAACAAATGACTGGCATTACGTTTTTTTTTTTTCAGATTCATTTCCATGTATACAATTTTTAAATGATTTTATTTTAAAAATTTTTCCTTTATTTTAATATCTAAAAATATGCAGACAGGCAGATTGACTTTTTTTTTTTAAAAAAAAATAATATCCGAAGTTGGAATTTTTGGGTTTGGTTGACGGGATATGTCATTTATTGGCACCCCTATATATAATATTATATGAAGCATATTATTGATATACATGAACATGATATATTGATGTTGCTAAATATAATTATATGAGGCATAACATATTGATATATACATGATAATGATATACTTGAATATGATAGTATGTATATCATTGCTATATGTGAATAAGTTACATACATCTGATTCAGATTATAATTCATTAGCAAACATGAAAATACAAAGTGATGCAAGTATATATACATTGATTAATATAATGATATGTATAGGATACATGCAATGACATACTGACATATATGATTACATGAGATGGCCATTAGAATATACATGAACATATCCCACATGATAATATTAATCATATTTACCTACATGTTACATGTATAAGGATAAGCATATAATGGTATTAATTTAGCATATGATTAGCTTTTATAATTATTGATAACAGCTGCATTGATCTACCTTCCTTTCATTGAATATGGTAATAGGCTTCATGTAATTTGTTGAGTTGTGCACTTACTATGTTTGTTTAAAGGCAAATCTAATATCGATACCCCAAAAGTCGATTAACTATGCTTAATTTGGTATAACTCCCAACCTATTATAATTTCATTTTGAAAGTTTAAGTTATGGTGGAGATTGAGGGAGCATTGTGACATTGAGTTCTCAATGTGGATGTTGAAACTCAAAGAGGAAGATCTTGAGAGAGATCTTCTTGCAAGATCTCTAGAGAGGGAGCGAGGAGGAGGGAGAGGGGAGAAGAGCCGTGAGCCAAAATGCTTCAAAACTTTATTTCCTTGGCTACCCTATTACAAGCTAAAGACTCCTTTATATAGACTCCTAAAGCTCTACAAAGCAACACAAATGGCTATACACTTTGCCATACAAGACACCAACATAAAAGCTGTGATGCCCCAAGATCTAACTTGGAAAGAATGTCAATCAATTTCCCAAACAATTTACCAGAGTTATCTAAAACTTTCAATTAGACAGTCTATCAAACATCTAAGAAATTTAAAACATCAATATACAAGTCGATTCATATCTCAAAAATCATGTACAATACTCAGGAACTACACTACAATCACCAGTACTGAAATCTATCCTGAGTACAAAAGAATCATAATCAATCAAAAGACAAAAACCTGAAGATCTGGATCAAATCCTATCTTCTGCTCCCTTGCCCTGACCTGAAAATATCAACCACATATAATGAGCTTTACAAAGCCCAGCAGGTCACCTAATACCTATAACTGAAATCAAAGCACGGCGATGCTATCAATATGCATGTCAGTCAATCAA
>NW_021319518.1:6983672-7005195 GCF_001605985.2 Dendrobium catenatum | reverse complement strand
GCGGCCTCCAAAACCAGATTTCTCCTCTTTTTCCCTTCTCTTTCTCTCTCTAAAATCAGATATTTTTGATTTTAAAATATTTTCTCTCTCATCAAAACGAGCTGATTTTCTTATATCATTAGTCGGATCGGCCCGGCCGATCGCCACATCGTCCCGGGACTATCAGACCAAAAATATCGTCCTGGACGGTTCCCAGAACTATTCGCAGGACGATATTTTCTACAGTGCAGATCGGCCTGGACGATCTCACTATCGTCCCGGACGATCCTGAAAGGAAAATCCAAATCAGAGAGGAACAGTAAGGGAACGAGGTCTCACAAAAGCAAACCTAAATCTAGGAACAAATATCTAACAATCTTCACCTTGGTCCTAGATTTTACAAAAAACAACAAAAGATAACCACTCTTATTTAAAGAACAGCCAAAGAATGATCCTGTCGGTCTCCTCCGCCAAAAGCGTCCACCGACATTCTAGCTCCACCTCCCGACAGATCTCCTGTCGCACTGTGTCCAACGCAGCCAATCCCCGAGCATCCCTAGCCCAGCTTCCGTGCCATGTGCCTCCACCTGCACCTTGCGCCTCAGTGCCTGCGCCCTGAGCCTCCAGCCTGCGTCCAAACGCCACAAGCCCGTGCCCGCGCCTTGCACTCATGTGGTCTCTCTCTGACCACATCCTGCACGTATCCACCCGTGCAGCGAGCCCTGCGCCTTCACCTGCGCTTCGCTCGTCACCAGTGCCCCACGCTCCTATGCGGACTCCTCGTGCACCGCACGACCTCGCATCTTCAAGTGCCCCACACTTTCAACCCTGCTCTCCAAGAGCAGCCGACACTACCTCAGTGTCTCCCGGATTCCACCTGAAGTCCAAAACTCCACCACAAAGATCCAAACTGATCTTTCAACCAAAGAACAAAAAAAAAAAAAATCTGCTTCAAGACCGATCGAAACTTGATTCAAGATCAAGCAAAAAAATCGGTCTTAATGACTTCCATGCTTCTGTTCTTGTCCGCTTTCGTCAACCTCTAGCGTACCTTTCCTTGAAGCTCCTCCACCTTTCACCTTCAAGCATATTAATCGCTGCTCTCTTGACCGGCTAAAGAATCGCAAGAAGGTGTCTCCCGATCAAGAAGCCTTCTCTTATTTCGCACGTCCGCCTGAAGCCTCACTCACACCTGTACACACCGAGCGACTCCTGATCCAGCTTGCAACTGCGGCACCAGGCAGCTACTATAGCTCCGATCTGAGCTAAGCCAGGCCTTACCTGAGCTTTCGGTCCCCTCGCTCAACCGGCGAACCTGGCCAAGAAGCTCACACCAGATGTCCGGCCTCATCCTCACACGAACCCAAAGGCAAGCCCGCCATTCAACCCCTCACACAAGCCAAACAGCGGACATCCGCCTCCGACAGGCAGCACACGCTGCCAACTGGCTCCGCCTTCTTGCGGCCAGAGTCCTTCTCTGGAATCTTGATCCCGCCTCCGGTATCCCGGTCAAAACCAAGCCGTCAAATCCTTCCGACTTTCGTCCGAGCGGCTTCTCGTGAACAGCCCGAATGGAACCAACGTTGGTTTTGATTTCTACTATGTCCGCCTCTTGCTCGATCCAACCAAGCCGGTGCCTATAATTTCAGCTTCTTGCATTGCTGGCAACTTGAACACCTCAAGAACACCTTCTTCCTTCGAGATTGCCACCAGGGCTCTGATACCAGATTGTTGAAACTCAAAGAGGAAGATCTTGAGAGAGATCTTCTTGCAAGATCTCTAGAGAGGGAGAGAGGAGGGAGAGGGGAGAAGAGCCGTGAGCCAAAATGCTTCAATTAAAACTTTATTTCCTTGGCTACCCTTTTACAAGCTAAAGACTCCTTTATATAGACTCCTAAAGCTATACAAAGCAACACAAATGGCTATACACTTTGCCATACAAGACACCAACATAAAAGCAAACCTAAATCTAGGAATAAATATCTAACAGTGGAGGAGTTTGAAAGAATCCAAAATATTATGGCCTAACACCATGGCTTTGCATGCCAAAGCACCATAACACCGCCCATTGAAACATGTATATATATATATTCTCATATGTTTTCAAATCCAATTTATTACATATCAACGACTAAAATTTTTAAGTGCTGTAGCCTTTTCCCATGTTCAGCCAATTATTAGAGGTATTTCAGGGATTAATCAAGAACCACTAGATGCAAAGGCTACTGGGGCATGATGGACACTTTACCATTCCACTCCAAGTTTTTATTTTATTTTATCTGTTCAGTTTGATGGGGACGGCTAGGGTTGCGGTTCCTAGTTGAAGTCCGAGAAATTATTATGTGCGGAATTCGGACTCAGAAACTGTTCGATTTTGTGTCTGTGAACAGTAAAAACATAGTAGTGAACAACAATTGCACTTGTTGTTTACAGTCACACAACCGAACAGTTCTTCAGCTCCGAACTTCACACATAATAATCTCTCATGAAGTCGAGAGAATGCACAAGACAGATAGAGAGGGAGGAGAGACCATTGTGTGCGATTCAGTTGGAGAAGATTGAGTGTCTTGCAATATAAAGAAGATGTGTTTGTCCCTGTTGGTTCAGCATTGTTCTAGCCTTCGTCTTCTTCAAGAAAAAAAAAAGAGAGAGAATGGTCAAATTGAGGTACAATTTTTGTTGGGGAGAGTGTGAAATCAAAGAGAGTGTTTTCATGGATATTTAATTATTCTTTATTTATGCTTCTTCCACGTTTCACATTACAGCTCACTAAAACCCCATTAAACTATATAGTTCAAAATCTTCCAAAGCTCAAATTCCTTACCTCCTTTCACCATTCAACAATGGATAAAGAAAGCCCCTAAAGAAGGGGAAATTATTAGGTCTGGACACCGGACGTAGAGATGCGTCCGGTGTCCAATAAAATATTGACATATGGAATGTACACGTGTCCATAGAATTTTAAGTCAAACGCGTCAAAAGTGCAGGTAAAGTACATGTAAAGCTCAAGTAAAGCACAGTCAAAACGCAGTTAAAGCACAATCAAAACGCACTTAAAGCGCATTTAAAGCGCAATCAACGTGACAAATTTTAATTGGATATCCGGACCTATATTTCTAGGTCCGGTGTCCGGACCTAATAATTTTCTCTATAGAAGACTTGCATTTTCTAATTCCCAACACTTACATTGCAACTGGTTGGTTGATTGTAATCACAAGATGTGAAGTCAGCCAGAAATTATTAAGGGCTTGAGCTGAAGGCGGATTGGTCTTCTATGATCAAGCAAACTTTTCAAAGCGACGACTTGAACAATATGACTGGCAATGGAATCAAGGGAATCTCCAATTGCAAGGCATATTTTCTTTGTTTAGATTTGTTAAATTTATTTGATTATCAAGATCTGCTATAATACTAAAATCATAAAGAAAATTGATTTAATTACCAAATTTCTTTATAATTAACTAATTTAATAAACAAAAATCATGTCGACAACTATAACCAACTCTTAATAACTTCAACATTCAACATTCAAAATCTATCTTAAAAGAAATATTAAATCATCAAAGCATTAGAACTTAAATTCAAACTAAAATCCTCTTGCCCTTGAACAAATAAAATTTAAATGGTGAAAAATTTCAAGTAATAATTTACGTAGGACATATCCAAACCCCTTGGCCTATCACATATATTTAGATTGGTTTGTTAAGACACCGGCCCTAGGCTTAGGTTAGGCCAATGTTATTTTTTGTGCCTTTTTTTAGTGTAAATAACTTGTGTGTGAATGTGTGTTGCTTGTTATAATTTGCAGTGATGGATTTCTGACATGCCTATGTTTTGATGCTTATGATGTGATCTGTGATGGGCATTTAGATATTCCTATGATATGATCAATCTAAATTGCTAATCAGATTTTCTGCAGATGAACGTGCTTTTGCAGAGTTATTATTACGAGGGAGCTAAAATTAATCATGACTTAAAGGCTAATCAAATTTTTTGTAGGTGCTTCTACTACTTAGCCCCCTAATTAAGAAAGCATGATCAACCTTATAGGCTGTTCAAAGACGAGTAAGTGATAATGTAATGTGATTAGGGATGATTAATTGTTATATAAAATGCTTTTTTCATACTGACAATGCAGGGAGTCTAAAGTCTTTTTATTATAAAAATATGATTAATATGAAAGAGTCGCGAAAGACTATAAAATGAGGTATTTAAAAAAAAAAGAATATGGATCCAAAGAGAAAAGAACATTCTTTATTGGAGACTTCTTCTCATTTGAGCATCTTATTGGATGAACACACAAGGAGTCCGAAGAAAAGAACCAAGCTGAATGAGAAGAAGTGAAGACTAAGTAAAAATGTCTTATTTTAAGTTTCGCGTCATTTCATAGGAGTAAAATCTAAGTTGTTGTAGGTGGAGCCTGATCATCTTTACTTTCAGCGGACAACGGGTTGTATAATAAGTGACACTTGTCATATGAACTTTGGACATTATATTTTTCTTTGTGCTTGATTCGTTGCTTATTTACATTAATTGTGCATTCGAAATTGCCTATTTTTTATAGGTTTATTTCTTGTATGTGTATATGTCTAAATTTTATTTAGGCTCTCAGAAATAAAAAAAAAACTTTTATTCATAATTAAAAATAAAATTTAAGAGCAAATAACATAAAAAATAAACATTTTAAAAAAGTAAACCAGACATCTTCCAGGGTCACATACATATTAAAGCATTTATTATATCTTATTTTAGACACTTCACCGCCTGATGGTAGAGTTTAGATAGTCTGACCTATGAAAATGAGGCGCTGAATCTGAGAAAATTTAGTCTTCTTAAAAAATTATATATTTAATCTTTTTTCTTCAACAAATTTCAAGTATTCATATTTGTTGCATTTCAACTAGCATGCATTGCATTAAAAATAAATTAAAAATAAAATTGCATCAGTTCTAAAATCATACTGTCATTTATAAGTATATAACTACTTAGGATTTTCTCTAGATTTTGACCCTGATTTCCAAAATAAAAACTTGAACATAGCTTACTCATTTTTCATAAGATTGGATAGCATGATTTTGAGATGATTAGATATTTTAACTTGTTTTCTATTTCAGGCAAGATGTAAGTCCATATTGCACTTTTTTAGATAGATTATTGTTATTACATTGTAGTACCCAACTTAGATCTAGGTTCCAAAGCAGATAAAAAATCACAAGTCCTCACCATCTGGGAATATAATATCTCCTTTCATATAAAATGCCAACTTGAATAATAAATCATCTCTTATAATATAAAGCCTAATATAGGATAGACTAAATTGCTTTTGAGCTTCTCAGAATATGGCACCTCTTACTTTTTCTCCTTTAACCCTCTAATAAATATTCAACATTGAACATTCTCCTTGAAAATTTTTTATTTCTTTTCTTGTCATCTATGTTGTAATCAAATGGTATGAAATTGATGCTTTAATCGAGAGTCTTCCTTGGAGCACTCCTCCTATGATGTAATTAACTGTAGGGGCCTACCCTTATATGGAACTGAGAACTCTATTAATTCCCTATAGGTTGTTAAATTTAAGCTATTGTCCCAAGGCTAACCAAGAGGGCGGGGGGGGGGGGGAAGGGGGGGGGGGGGGGGGGGGAAGGTGGGGGTGAATTGGTAATTTAAAAATTATCTTGGATTTTTAGATAGAAAACCAATTGAAATTTCATAGCAAGTTAATTACTGCGAGTAAATAACTTGCAGTAAATAAAATATGAAAATTAAAAGACATAAGAATTTATAGTGGTTCGGTCAAACACGACCTATATCCACTCCATGAAGACTCCCTCTTTAGGTATTGCACTATTACCAAAGTAACTCTCATTTTGCCCTCACAGTAAGACGGCGAAGCCTTTACAAAAACCTCTCTTCTACCAATCCCCGACGCGACAGAGAACCGTCATCTTTTCACACCCTCCAAGTGTCGGTTGAGAACCATCATCCTTTTACACCCTCCAAGTGTAGGCAGAGTACCTTCGTCCTTTCACACCCTCCATGTATTGGCAGAGTACCGTCGTCCTTTCACACCCTCCAAGTATCGGTAGAGTATCAGATCTTCTCCAAAGATCTTCTCACGAGCAACTAGAAAGACAAGAAGAAGAGTGATAACCAAAATCACAAAGAGATCCTTACCTTTGAGTAACCTTGTGATCCCTTCACACTCCACTTCGCAAGAAATCTCACTCAAACACTCTCTCTTTCAATTGCCCTTGGAAAATCATAAAGCCAAGACTTTTTCATGTCAGTTTTAGTGGACATTTTATATTAAAGATATGAAAAATCATCTAGAAAACTAAAATATTCAATTTTAAGCATACACTATCGTAAATTACAATCGTATGTTTGTATTTACGAATAGTTCAAAAACTGTTGCGTACAAACTTATTGTGAATTGGTATGAAATGAATTCATACAAGATCATCATCCGGTATGAACCAAATTTGTCTGGTATAAACAGTTAGAAAAATTTTCATCTTCGTCTAGACAAAGAGGGACCCCACAATTTTATATCCTGGATGGTGTATGTATGATGATGACATTGTATGGTATGAACAGTTCAGAAAAATTTCAAGTTCGTCTGGATGAAAAGGGACCCGTCCAGTTTGTACCCTGGACATCATACGTACGATTGGTATATCATACAGTACGATTCATACTTGGAAAAATTTTCTCCAATCTATTCATTCAATTACTTGAAGGGGAAAATAACTGATTAGATTGTCCCGTACGAAAAGCTATCGTACAGTACGATCAATTTAAAAAATTTAGATTTTAAACTCTCCCCTAGTGTGTGTTCGCTCAATTACTCAATTATAATCACACTCTCTCAGACTCAATAAAATGAAAAATATAGATTTCAAGTATAATCTAAACTGATCTTGATTTGAAGTCTTCAATAATCCAGATTATGATTTCACAGAAATATTAATACACACAAGAGTAAAACAATTCTTCCAAAATAAGTTAGGAGAAATAATAATCAAAGCAATAATATTTGGATTATAAAAAATTTACAAGTTGCAAGAATATCAAACAATCAAGAACAAAGTAACAACTATCTCAACAAACTCCATATTAAAATAAACCCTATTTTATTCCTACAAAAGTAGGGGAAAAATCTCAAAGGAATGCAAATTATCTTTTCAAACTCATTTTTATTTTTAAATATACTTGTAGAATATCATTATCATCTCCCTAGATAATATATGATTCTCCTTATTATATTTGACCTTAGAAATAATAAATTTTATAAAATTAATTCTTATTTTTAATTAACTTGTAGAATATTATATCCATCTTTCGAGATGATATATTATTCTTCTTGTTACATTTGTTTAGAGGAATGGCTGAATTTCAAAGCTCATTTCTCTTTTCAAATACTTTTATAGAATTCCATGTTCATCTTTCATGATGATATATTATTCTTGGAATTGTGTTTGACCATATAAATAATATTTTTCTAAAACCCTATTTTGATGTTGAAATCATTATAGTACTTTATTCTTAATGTAGTATTCAATCTTAAAGTAGGAGAACACTAAATATGTGTGTGACATTTATTTTCCCTACATATAGCACAAGGGATTTGGAATTCTTTTGGTGTAAATTCTAATGTAAGTCACTAGAGATAAGAGGGGATCTAATGAGATCGTGGGCAAGGATTTTGAGTGTAAGTATCTATGATATTTGTCTTTCTTTTTCTGTAGAATCAATAAGAAATAAAAAAAAATGCAAAAGTAATAAATAATGAATCTCAAGCTATTGATATTGTCTCATATTGTATACCCCAACAAAAAAAAAAACATAAATAAGAGATGCAATAATTTCTCCTTAAACTATTCATTACTTCAATAATTAGTCCTAAATATGAAAGCTCATATGTTAAATCCCAGATAAACCTAATAAAGGATAAACTATGTTTGCATCTGAAAAACTTAAGGAGAATAGATGACAAATGAGAACAGAGCATTATCGATGATTGAGCTAGAATGGTCATCAGCGATGAACACAGACAAATACATGTTAGACGATTTTTGAGAGAGCGAGATTGGGAGGAGAAAAGTATGAGGTAGAGAGATGATCACGTAATAGGAAGGAAGATGGGCTAGGTCTGATATTGGGATTTTTTCTATGATGTTTCTGGCGGGTAATTTGTCGCCAACTTTTCGGTGGCACTTCTATCGGAATTAATTTGACGGGTTTAAGTAAGCTAGTAAATATTCCACCGGCACATCCGTCGAAATCATACTGACAAAATTTTTACTTGTACATTTCATCAGCTTTAAGAAGAATGACATATTACTCGATGGAATGATCGTCGAAAAGTTACCGACAGCTCATCCGCCAAAGACTCCATCAGATAGATTCCATCGAAAAAAATGCTGGTATTTCCACCGATATTTCTGCTTTTGTGTCACAAGCCAACCCAACTAGGATATGTCATATCATATTGAGCTTAACAGACAAATCCCATGATCTGGTTTTAGAATTATTTCAAATTTTCTTCCAATATTCCTTGAAATAAACTACAGTCTATATAGCTACTAAAATATCTGAATACTAAAAAACTCATCCATTAAATTTCTTTCATTCATTAAAATAAATATCTACACTACAGTACATTACTACATGCAAATATTACATAACTAAAAAATTAACTAGTCATGAATGTACAAAAATAAAAATAGTAAAATACCTATGACCTTAGATCCAATCCTAAACTGTTAGTCCACAACCTCTTTCCCCTTCACAGATCATGAAAACCAAAAGTAAAATCATAGTGAGCTATAACAGCTCAGCATGCAACACAAACTAATCTAAATTTTCAAATTTTTTTATCAAATATTTTGTTGAATATTTAAAAGGAGTTAAATACAATTTAAATAAATCACTAAATTAGAAAATGTAATAAAGACAACAGTTATTCTCTGATTTAAATAAAAGTACATAACAAATAAATAAATTAAAATTCATATCATAGAGTAGTTCAATTCATATTTCTTGGACCCAAACAGAATCTTAAAGGATTTGACTCCTCATAACTATATTTTTATTTGTGCTTATAGTACCAAAATATATTAGATATCCCTATTTTAAATAGAATCTCAAAGAATTTTAACTCCTTATAACTCTCAGCAATCTTTTGTTACAGACAAAATCTCAAAGAATTATGGCCACTTATAGCTCCCAACAGAAATAATTTAATTACATATGCACATATATCATCATATTATAACAATTAAAAAGTAATTAAGCATATATCAAAATTTCATAATGTTGTATAATGGTAGACGACAGAAAATCCAACTAGGCAAAATGTATATTTTTAAAAAAATTATCAAATTACTAGATGTTATATAAAATAACATTTTAAGACTTTTATTGTACTACAATACTATTTTTCAATATCCAAATAATTTTCTATTCAATAAAAACCTTGCAAATTTCAAATCCCTAGTGAAAAATTTCTAGAAAATTTTTAAAATGTGCATAATCATAATCTCTATAACATATAAAATTTTTTGCGGTGAAACTTTTACCAGTACAAAGTTATCCATATTTTTCACTAACGAATACAAAAATTTAATTGAAATGTTCGCTAAAACTTACACATTTTTGAAAATTGAGATGAGCATTATGTGCCTTACCTTGAGACGAATAAGTTTTTCAACTGAGCCGACAGACGAAATGGCCAGAAGTCGCCCAAAATCTGGATTTCCTCTTCTCTCTCCTCTCTTTTTCTTAAGTTTTTTTTTTCTTCAAAATCTGATTTTGTTTTCTGTTAAGGATATAACATGATATGCTTATATAAGACTAAGTGTAATTAGATATTTTTATTTTTATTTTATTAAATAATATATAATAATATTATTATAATTACATTTTCAATAGAAAATTCATAAAAAATCTTTTAAGGATTTCAAAAATTATAGAAAAATATTCACAAATTAGTTTATTTTATTTAGAAAATTCCGGTAAAATTTGTTTGCAAAACAGACACCTGACAGTCCCAAAAACTCCACTTGTACTGACAGGTGTTAATTTCTTAAGAAATTTTGGCAGTGCCTAAAAACTATGAAGAAATTAGGGAAGCTAGAACACAATATTATAAATGTTCTGACAAAGACGGGTCATGATTTGGACTTAAGATGACTCCATAAATAAATATTAACTATTCTTGAGCAAAAATTTTTATAAGAAAATTTTGGGTTTCACAGGCTGTCTATTCATATATAAGAAAGTTCGCTGGAAATAACTATTTTTTCTATGGCATTTGTGTTTATATGATAGTTTTTCTAATGCAAAAGATTGATAAAATGCACTATAAATTCTATTATGTGGGTCTGACTTTATTCTATTTTGCTTCTTATTATGGTCTTAATTGTCTTATATAGATCTGGGATGTTTTTTATGGCCCCATATATTTTATTCATATGTGGGAGGTTTAAAGGAGAGATAAGTGAAAGTAAAGTTGTAAGAGGATTCAGGATGGTCTCCTTTACATAGTGGAGGTTGACTATGGGAGGTAAAAGTGGATGGAGTTATAAGAAGATATTCAGACATGCATATCACTATGCAAATTCTACACAGCTCACCTTGTCTTGTTGGTTGAGAGCTTAGGCTTCCAACTAAGAAGTCTTAGGTTGTTCGAGTCTTTGTGTATGCGTTGTGTGTGTGAGTTTGCCTTAAATGGCCTAAATGTCCCCAAAAAAAACTATGCAAATTCTATTAAATAAAATAAGTTTGATCTAGAGAATATTATGGTAAGTGGAATGAGCTTAATTATGGAAGAATATTATGAAAACAAGTGTACTATATTATTCTTTATAAGTCAGCTTGGATGCTTCTATGATGATGTGAATGAAATTACATATTATCTTCTATTTTAGACGTCAATATGCTATGCATATAAAAGTACAGGAAACATATGAATATTTGAAATCTAAACTAACATATTTCTAAAAAACTATACAATTATTTCTATTTATTTAAATTTCATACTTAAATTTTTTATTTATAAGTTACAATATGGGTATTGAATCTTGCTATATGATTTGGGTATGCCTACTGAGTTGACATACTCACTCTGTTGATTTCTAATATTTCAAGAAAAGGAGAGGATCCAATAGAGTGAGGTCGTTGATAGCAATCTGGATAGAATTTTTTATTAATGAATTGTGTAATCTAGATTTATTTTGATATATAAACCATACTTATACTAGATTATTTGTGAATCATTCCTTCATAAATAAAATTTTGAATGTTCCCTTGTTATCTAATTTATTTTGAATTATTTGTATGACTAGTAAATTAAATTGTGGTTGAAAAATCTAGATTTAGGAACTTAATCTTCCATTAGATCTTAGAGCGTACAATAAAGCAACGACAAATTAAGTAGTGAGATTAATTGTTGTTAGATATATTGTTTCTTTTCGATAGATAGATTCATTTTATAATCATGATGTTTAAATGTATTTTGATAGATGAATGATATATCATGATTATTGTATGTATGTTTTGAGAAGAAGAGTTTTGAATGTTTATATATTTTAGATAATACTTGATTTTATGCATTTATGATCGAAATTTAGTGGCTTTGTATGTGAATCAAATGATAAAAGAAGTTCTCTCTAATAAAAGATTTTGGAAAAATAAGTGATCATGCACTTGACCTGATATGACCCATTATAGTGTATGGGTTGTGTATAACCCACCTTTATTTTCACTCCTCCAAAGACTAAAGGCATTGCCTTTTCTACTTTCTTTGTTATAGGTAAAATGTTTGCATGGAATGTATAGACATGAGGTTATTAATAGTGTTTTTTAATTTCTTTTAGTGACTCTTAGAAGTTTAATTGTGTTATTTAAGAGATATTACTTTGGAAAATGTAACCTAAACATTCATTTTAATGAGATTTATATATCAAAAGTTATTTTTTGAGTCAATCAAGATGGAAAGCCCAAATCCCCATATAAATATTAATGATTGTAAAAGAGCAATACAAACTTAAGTTGTTAATAAGAGACGAGTAAAAGAAATATAGATGAATAAAAGCTGCCTCAATGAAAGATATGAATTTTTAGAATACAATTAAGTACAAATTGACACAAAAGATGGGTATTTACATAGATAATATAGAGCTAAAACTTTCATGCAAAGATATGAACTATTTGGAATTCAAAATTTTCAATTGTTTTTAGCAATCATTAGAACAAACTCAAGATTCACATTTGTTAGTCAATGAAATAACTCTATGTTATATGTACTACTGCATATAGAGCATACTGAACTACTAATTAGGTTGCATACAAAGGTTATTTTAATAAATATTGATTGAAAGTTAATACTAAACATATATTTTTGAGAATACATACCAACTTGTGGGACTGAATAATATTCAAATAAAATTTCACAAGCTTATGATCAATTTACACAATGAGGAATGAACTATTGAACTTGAAATCACATGAGGCTACAATGGAATATTATATTAAGAGCAGATGTGAGGCGATCACAAAGTTATTAATATGTTGATTTGATGAATTACTGAACCTATAAGACAATGATGAGTAAGAGAAACAAATTGTAAAAGATGCAAAGACATGTATTAAAATTGTATTTTCACTCAAAATCAAATACATAAGTTGAATGTGGATGAAAAAATTAAGTAGCTTATGTCTTATAAAGACGTAGAGAAGTACATGTCGATAACTTCCTCAATGAATCACAGTGCTCCAAGAAAAAAAATGCTATGATATATCAAAATTAGAGCTTGCAAAAAATTTTTCAAGATGAGATTTCAAAAAAAAAAAAAGTAGAGAAAGAATATGAATAGAGGAAAACAGAGGTTTAGATAGGAACAAATGGAAGAAGAAAAAGAGTCTTTGAGAGGGCTAACGGCTAGCCCAACGGCTAGTCGGCCCCCTCTCTGCTACTGGACGTCATTAGATCTCATCTTAAAATTTTAAATACTTTTTCTTTTTAAGCAGATTAAAACAAAATCTGTTTAAAAAATTTTCACCGCCCAGACCGCTTCGGCGATGAAATCTATGAGCAGGCCATCTGGTGGTGGTGAGAGTAGAAACACTGCAACGGCTATTTACGCCGCCCTTACATGCCAGTGATGGGAACAGCTCCAAGTTTCTTCGTTTAAGAGTTCTAAATTCCAACCATATCTCGCCTGATCTTCCGGTCGCCGGCATTCGTGTGTCACTCACTAGATCTGGCTCTCCTAGCCCTAGAAATCCTCTTTGGGGCAACAATTATGAATTTCTTCAAGAAGAAAACCTCTGCTAAAGGTTCGATTTGATCCTTTATCCTTCGAGAAGAAAGGGTTCGTGAGAGGCAGTGCTAGATTTCTGCCCATTTATGATTTTAGCTTATTTTTAGCTTTCTTTGATTTGTCTACAGCGTCTTTATCCATTCTCCAATAGACTTTCTGAGCGTAGGAGTTTATGCATTCTTGGCCATTTGGCGAAATTTCTAGAATTTTCCTGTCGTAGCTTTGTATTGCAGTTTCCTTGTTTGTTATTTCTGATCCTTAGGGTTTTGCTTTTGTTTACTTTAGATGCTCTCAGGACGAGCAAAAGGGAAATGTCAGTTGCTACAAGAGGTGAAAATCTTTGTCTCAATATGGTTAATCAATTTGAATGATGCAGTTTAACGGTGCATTATTTAAATGGCTGATACTGCTGTATTAGAGTTTTATTGAAACCCTAAATTTGCATCTTAAGATCCATTTTTTAATTAAAATTTTATTTTGAAGTATTTTGCACTCTTTTCCTCTTCAGGAATTGAACGAGAGATTACATCCCTGCAATTAGAGGTTTGCTATTTCTTCAATTTTTCTTTAGCCAACACCTTTTACAATAGTTTGCTTTTGGCTCATAGTTTTATATGGGTGGCTCATTCTTGTATATTGGTTCTTGCAGGAGAAGAAGCTGGTAGCAGAGATAAAGAAGACAGCAAAAACAGGAAATGAGGTGTCTTTTATGGGCTATATATTTCAGATCTGTTTTCTTTTTGTTTTCTCTCTAGTTGGTTTGTTAGTTTGCCAGGGTTTTTTTCATTGGACAAATATTTTGCTTAAAAGTAGCAAATTTCTGTCAAAAAAACGGCCATTTTCTACTTCTGCGATGCTATATACTTATTTCAACAATTACTTGACCTATCTGTTCTTCGTAGGCTGCTACTAGGATCTTAGCTCGTCAGCTAGTGCGATTGAGACAGCAAATCACTAATTTGCAGGGTAGTCGAGCACAAATAAGAGGTGTGGCAACTCATACACAGGTGAGGAGTAAAAAGGCCATTTGTTATAATATAATTTCCTTGGTTGCTCTTTTTAAATTGTATTATGATATTTATGTTCTCCTTGCCTTAGGCAATGCATGCGAGTACCTCCATTTCTGCCGGGATGAAAGGCGCAAGCAAAGCAATGGCAGCAATGAACAAGGTATGAGATAATGAGAAATGCTCATATTGGTGTTTCAGGGAAAAATAGTAATAGGATACTTGAAGATAGCTTTTCACTAGAGACTTTGACTTATGGAAAGGCACTGGTTTGTTACAGGAGATGAAACCAACAAAGCAGGTGAAAATAATGAAAGAATTTCAGAAGCAGTCAACCCAAATGGATATGACGGTAAAAAATGGATTCTTCCTTATGCGATTATATTTTTCCTGTGGATGATAACTGGTTAGCTTCTTAGTACATTGCAAGACCTGATTTTTTTTCCTTGGTTATCAATACTTCTTTTGCCTGTCTTGCTGTGAGGCTTCTGAGCTCTTGCGGTATATCATTTAGCATGCTGCTATATGAGATTATAACAAGTTTTTCATTTGAAACCATTTTTCATTCCATAAATTAACCACTTTAAAATTTTAGATGATTGAAACTTCATTATTATTCTGAAAAAATAAACCACTGATTTGGTTAGTCAAATATAATATAGAGAATAACATATCATCTTGAAAGACATGAATAACATTATATAATAAATTTGAAAACAATTAAGATATTGAAAAATGTCTATATTCCCCTACTCATATGAATAAGATATAATTTATTTTTATTTTGAGGTACATGTTCACCATAAAGACAAGTCCTTATAGTTTATTACATCCCATGAGGTAAATTTCTTAGGAACACCATCGATTAAAATAATGTCAGATATTTTTAAGATATAAAAAAGTATCTATGTTCCCCATCAAGGACCTCTTCGTTCCTCAACCTCATATGAAGAAGATAGGGTTTTATTTTTATTTTTAGGTATATCTTCCTCATAATGACAAGTTGTTATGATTAATTATTTTCCAAGAGATATCTTGAGAATACTCTTGATTATAGTGATAAATATTTTTTTAAGATTTTGTACTTTAAACAATGATGTTTTTTTAGAATTTCAAATAGGATTGACATAGTTTTTTTTTTGGAGGCCAAAAGTTAGAAAAATAGAGAGTACTAGATTCTAATACGCTCATGTATATTCCAAACTATCATATATTGGGCTTTAAGTTCTAATATTGAATTTATTGGATATATTGAACTATTCATTCTATTAAAAATTTTGAATTTATATTTCATTAAAATAAGATTGATAAAATGTCTAAGAGGTGAGAACTTATGATGTATCAGTCTCAGACTCAAAATTAATATAAGGACTACAAAGTATTATCTCCAACCTAAGTCTAAAGAAATGCAATTGGATTTACAACTTTTTTTGTTAGCGTTTAAGAAAATCCAATTCTTTTGAAGTATATATAACCCTACAAAATTGTTTTTTAATGAGGTATAGAGGACAATATTGACATTTGTCTATGAATCCTATACAATTATGGTGATGGCCGCAACATTTTAAATTAGCATGATGTTTGAAAGATAATAATTTCTCACTATAGTTTTTTAATGGTTTATTTATACAAAACTCACTATTTGGGATTGTGAGCACAAAAGGATAATAATTTCAAAACTTTGTAAATAAAGATAATAGCTTATCCTATTTTTCAAAAAAGAGCAATTATACTTATTGGATTTATGCTAGGATTTCTTTGAACCCAAAAATTATTGCATTATTTTCCTTGTTTGCAACTTAGGTTAAAATGTTTATCCTATTTGCAAAATTTGATATTATTGTTACATAACTAAGGTCTTTTCGTGCTTGGCTTATATCTTATTCCTCCCACCACTAAAGGAAAATTGCGTGCTACCGGCGAACATAATTCGTCGGAAAATGCTCAAAATCAGTTGGAAATTAATATTTCCAACGTTTTTTTTTTCAACGGTAAAATGCTCGTTGGAAAAGTATTGCATTATTTTTCTTGTTTGCAACTTAGGTTAAAATGTTTATCCTATTTGCAAAATTTGATATTATTGTTATATAACTAAAGTCTTTTCGTGCATGGCTTATATCTTATTCCTCCCACCACTATAGGAAAATTGCGTGCTACCGGCGAACATAATTCGTAAATGCTTAAAATCCGTTGGAAATTAATATTTCCGACGTTTTTTATTTTCGACGGTAAAATGCGCGTTGGAAAAGTCATACCGGTGCAAAATAGGCCGTCGGAAATATTTTTGGCGGATTTCTGGCGTAATTTTTTGCCGGTATAATTTTCGGCGAACTATTTTGGGCCAAAAAAAAAATAATTTAATTTAATAATTTATTATTAATTTAATTAATTTAAGTTAATAATATTTAAATTTATTTAATTTAATAATGAATTATTAATTATTATTTAATTAATTTAATTTAATAATATCTAATTTAATTAAATTTATTTGTTAATAAGTTATTAAATTATTTAACTTAATTTCACAAAATAATTAATAATAAATATTTATTATAGTCATTATTTAAGAAAAAATAATTTGGTTGGAAATTCCGTTGGAAATAAATTCGCCGGTAAATGAATCAAAAAATACACCGAAAAATCATCGGTAATCCACCAGAATTTGTAATGAATTTATTTCGGCCGAAAATTCTGCCGGAAATGAGCTGTTTTCATGTAGTGCACGAAATTATAGTGCAATGGACATCGCCATTAAGCACAATGTTGATCTGTCTTGTTACCATTATGCTTGCTTCACTTATATATTCTCTTTCATCTGCAAGCTTCTCTCCTCCAACAATTGCTATGTGAATGCCAGTTGTGAGGTTGATGACTATGTCGAGTGTGCTACAGATGGAAATGGATGAGGCATTTGGAGGTTAGATAGTAGGTCAATGATAATATTAGGTTTGCAAATAAATACATCAGCTCATCGCAGATGCAATAATATGTTTGCAGGTGAGGATCGTCAATAAACAGTGAATATTGAAGTGCTCGATAATCAACACTAAGTAACATACAAGTTCCTGCAACAATCCCCACAAACATTGAAATACAAGCGGGATAGTAGGTCAATCATATTGCTGAGCGCAAAACTAATTGACAAATAGTGACACTACCTCGGGACTCGCTCCCATTGCATGATTTTAATTAAACAAATTAGTAATTGATTTGTGAGTATTGTTGATGTTCCGAACGCAACGGCGAAGTCCGTTTTACAATCGAACGTCGTTTGGGTAACGTTGCACGCCAATTTTCTTGATTTGCTTGCGTTGGCTTGAAATGTGTGTTAATCTTCTCACAAGTCTTTAATTAATCAAATTGACTGTCATTTTTGAATATTGTCGATGTTCCAAACGTAACGGCGAAGTCCGTTGTGCGATATACCGTCATTTCGGTGGCGCCGCATGCCAAATTCCTCGTTTTACGTGTCATTGCCTCAAAATTCATGCCGCCACCTTGGATGTCCCCAATTGAACAAGTTGATAGTGCCTTTTGAGTTTTGACGATATTCCAGATGCAATGATGAAATCCATTCTACAATCGTACATTGTTTGGGCGACTTTGCACTTCAATTTCAAGTGTTGGTCATCTTTTTGGACCAATATCCTTTGATTTTACTACTGGGGTTCTCACTTAGGTGAACTTGATGTCCTAATTGCGATGGAGCAGACTGTTTAGCAATCAGAGGTCGTTTAACCCTTCAAGTGACTCGTTGCATCGACGCGCTTGTTGCTTCGTTTGCCGATTTTTCCCCTTCTATACGTGGTTTGATGTATAAGGGTATACTCCCCAACAAATATGATACGTGTCTACAGCGTACCACATTTGTTGTGACGTAGTTTGTCATTATTATATTTGTTTCTAATGTATTTCTATTTTCTTTTTGTATTGAAAAATATTTCATTGGGAGAGACTTGACGTTTTTACCTTCGGGCGAGCCCAATGAGGCTTTCATTTGGAAGGCTATTGATAGATAGGACCCCCAGGGTAGTGCTGATATCCGAGACAAGTTGGAGTATGATCAGGACATGTTATAGGGGCAAGATGTTTTCCACAACTTCTTTGCCCGCTTTCCTTTGCTTCCAGAGTATTCTACAAATTCAGTTGAGTTCAAGGACCCTAGTCAATGGGTACTTATGACGTTTTGGAGCCATTAGTTGATTCAACTGAGTTAGTTAGATATTTGAGTCTTCTCAGCCATCGCCAGTTACAGTTGACTTCTTTGGAGTGACCTAGAGACTCTGTAGTTGGACATATTTAGAGCCTCATCAATGACTACATTCATTGGGCCTGCTACATTTTTCAGGCACACAGGGGTATACTCTAGGAGGCAGGGATTTATGAGGCAGTTTATGCCTAGTTGTTCGACCACGGGCGTCTCCCTCCTTATTGGCCTGTTGTTTGGTGAAGTTCTTAGACTCAGGAAGGAGTACATGCTGGATTGGAGCAGAGAAGCTCACATTTACCAGTTTTTGACCACCATTTTGAAGAGCGTGTTCCTTCAAATGAGCAGTTATTTCAACATGTCCTTTTAGCAGAGACTGATGCTACCAGATGTTTACCTCACAGTTCTTCAGTACTATCGACAGACGTATAGAGCATCGAATTTGTCGAGATGTGCCAGGGCTTCTATGCCAGTTAGGATGTGATACGTATCTTTTAACTGGCAGTTTTGCCGCCAAATGGCTCGACAGGTAAACGGTTATGACCGGGGCCCTCTAAACTAGGTGGTTCACCGCCAAATGATACCACTAAATTACGGTAATGGACTGAGCTCGTATGCTCCCCAATGATACTAAATCTTTGAGGTATGAATCAATAAGATATAATCGATAGGGCACAAAGTCCTCTGTTAGCTAAGGTGGATTCAAATTTGTCTCCTTAGACAAATATTCATCACAGGTCTATAAGGTATCCTTGGACGATGCAACCCATGGTTGTCGATAAGGATCATTTTGTCAGGTTGGGTCGACCACCACTGCTTTTTGTGCAAGATTGTGAAATTTCTCAATTTAAATATCAAACTTTCAAAACCTATGCTGTTACTATATGCCAAATACTATGTATTTGATTGACAACTAGCCTTAATAGAAAGTTCTCTCGTTATCGGGAGGGGTAATTAACTATAGGGGCTTGCGCCTATGAAAAACCAGAACTTAGATCATAAAGTCTTTGCAAAATGAGAGCGAAATTTCTCGGGGTGTCTTATAAACAATCCCAATCTCCCTCATGAAAATTTAACCCTGAATTTACTTCGTTAAAACTCCCCCTAAAAGCATAAAGCAACTGTGAGGAGGCCGGAGAGCAAATTTTTGGAGCCTATAGAACGACTGGAGTTGGCAGATCGGGATCGATAAGTGTGGCAAGATGGGTTCGATCACGACTGGGTTCAGGTCGGTTGAATGCGGGAGTTCGGCGTGTGGTGTAGTGGGGTCGGAGGGGATGTGTGGGTCAGACAGGATCGGTGGCTGGAGGCGCAGGATGCACGACTGAGTTCAACGAAAGTAGGGTTTGAATTGATGGTGGTGCGTTGGAGGCCTCACGCACCTAAGGCGTCGGTCATGCATTATTTGCTGGCAGCTATTACTCAATTATGCATTATTTGCTGCAATGCATTGAAAATGGATGTGAATATGTGCTTGAGTAATAGCTGGTCGCTATTAGTGTTATAGTATTATGATAATAAACTGCATGTGTGTAACAAACAAGTAAAGACAGGTTGACCCGTTGGTTGGAGACTGATTGACCTGTACAGGGTGGTGGGCCGACGTGCTTTCCTTTAAATATTATGGTTTGGTGTTATCCTCTACTAATTCACGTGATACACTGATTGGGAGTTATAAGGAGGTCATTACTATGCCGACGGGCAAAAAGTGACGACTCTATTTACTGAGACAACAATTTACTAACACTGTACTAACGCTGAAAAACACCGTGATAGCCAGAACTTTTACTTATTTAGTGTGGCTGCTGAAATGTATGTTCCTGATGCATTATTCTTATTATTATACGAATTTATTATTACTGCATGGGTTTACTGTTATTGCATTTTTCTACTTCTCATGCCACTGGATTATTACTGTTATTGATATATATGCTGATAATATTTGATACTACTGATTTACTGTACTGATATTAAGCATGTGATATATTGAGCACGTAATATAAAATTTCTGGATAGCATGTGTATATTTCTATATGATTTTATTACATTGATTTGATTTCGACAGTTTTTATCGATATTTTGATTTGATATTTTATATGATTTTTGTACTGGTTGGTATTACGAAGACATGAATGATTTATATATTTGACACTCGTATTAGTTTATTATTTTACAGGCTTTTATACTTTAGTATTTTACTGTTTATAGATTATACTACTACTGCATATGAATTTTATTATTTCTGCATTGATTCAATGATCATATGAATGCAACTGTTATGATTTGATTGTTAACAAGCATATTACTCCTTTACCCTGCTTTGAATTCAGTTATAGGTTTTGGTTATTTGTTGGGTTTTTTTAGCTCATTATATGTTATGATGCACCGATACGGACACGGCGACATGGACACGACACAGACACGGGACACGACAATTTTTAAAAATATAGGATACGGGTGCGGCGTGGACACGGCATAATAATTTTTAATATAATATATAAAAATTAAGGTGACATTATAGTAAAAATGTCAAGCAATAATAAATCAATTTCATGATAAGTTGATACTTGTTTAGCTTATAACATAAAGATGTTTAATACAAAATGTCTAATACAACCACAAAAATATAAGCAAAAAACCATTTAGTACAACATGAAGGTCCAACTACTCAATAGAGAGAATGATAGAAATAGATTCAGATGTTGGTCTTTGGCCTTCAATATCATCATCATTTAATATCATTGCTTCCAACTCTGGTTCATCTAGAGAAAGATTTGCAACCTCCAATAATCCCATATCATCAAGGCACTCGAACCCATCTCCAGCAACATCCCACATCTTGTTATCACCTGTTATATAAAGTGGGGTTTTCCTTGATAGAAGACGAAGATTTGTATGCACATAAACTAAATCTTCAGCACGTTGTGGAGTTATTTTATTCCTCTTCATTGATTGAATAAATGAGTATGTGCTCCAATTTCTCTCACAACAGGAAGAGAATGATA
>NW_021319518.1:6981548-6981778 GCF_001605985.2 Dendrobium catenatum | reverse complement strand
TACCTAGCAGTACCGAGCATGTACCTACCAATACCGAGCATGTACCTACCAGTACCGAGCAGTACCGACCATGTACCTACCAGTACCGAGCATGTACCTAGCAGTATCGAGCATGTACCTAGCAGTACCGAGCATGTACTGAGCAGTACCGAGCATGTACTGAGCGGTACCGAGCATGTACTTTAGGTTTTTCAACAATGAAGAGAAGAAATGGTGAAATCCACTTACAG
>NW_021319518.1:6913871-6981301 GCF_001605985.2 Dendrobium catenatum | reverse complement strand
ATTTCTTTCGTGGATCGGAAAAATAGGGCTTCTTGTTCGCGAAATGGCTAAATAGAACGGACGATTTTATCATTTAATAACTGGACACGCGTGTCAGACACGTGTGTCCGATTTAAATTTTAATGTTTTAATTCCGACACTCCAATGCCGTGTCGGACACGTGTCCATGCCGTGTCCGACGCGTGTCCGTGTCCGACACGTGTCCGACACTGCATACCCTCTTTAAGAGGCGTGCGGTGCATCATAGATTATATGTTGTTAAATGATTTTAGGTCAAGGCAGAGGAGCAGGAGTGTGAGGATGGTCAGGATTTTTCAGGTTTTATTTCTTATCATGTGAATTAGTAGACGACGTCAAGGTTCGGTGCATATGGGATCAATGCGCGTGTAGCGGCTGAGGATCCAACGTGTGGGATTGTGAGAGCGGGAGGGAGCCTTCGCGAGTTTCTTGCGTTCGGTTTTGAGAGAGCGTGAGATGTTCGGTTCTTGTGTGCGCATGTATTTAATTGAGAGCGAGAGAGGTAGTTATGTGAGGGAAGTTACACTTGAGAGCACCGTTTGGGAGAGAGCAGTTGCGCGAGTGGGGCCGGCTGGGTTGGTTGGTGGTTAGAAATCAGTAATATTAAAGAATTATTGTTATGATTGTTTGACAAGTTTTATGCTAGCTATTGACTACTTAATCTAACCTTATATTTTTCTTATGTAAGGCTTGAGACCCGACAACAATAGTGTTACACTTTGTGCATAATCAAATAATAAAATTTAAGTAGTTTTTTTTTTACTTTGCTATTTTTCTATATTTCTACATTACTAATTTACAACTATGCTAGCTTTGCTATTTTTCTATATTTCTACATTACTAATTTACAACTATGCTAGCTGAGTGTGACTTTTGGTTCCAACGGTGTTAGCAACAACCTCTCACTTAATCAATTTTATAGGTACATGCAACATGCCCATTCACCCCTCTAGTTTCAGAGGCTTTCCATGACTCATTTTTTGATGTTGCCACCTTTGGTAGATTGTGTCTTTCAAAATTGGCAGCTCTATTAACTACCTCTTATTAAATATCCAAAGTAAATGGGGCTTCGACATGCTTAGCAACATGAAAGTTTTTTTTTTGGTTTCTAGAGACAAATCTAATTCGAACTGTTACAAAAAAACTAGTATGACTTTAGTTGAGACGATCATCCAGAGATTAGCAAAGGCCTTTGGAGAAGGTAAATTGCAATTGGGAAAAATCAAAAGAAGAGAAGATCCAGGAAAAGAGGTACTTAATGAAGATCTCATGCATGAGTGCTACGGCAACACTTAGAATATCAGGATCATGAATCAGGAAAATTCTTGCTATATTTTATTTAGCACATATGACAATATTGGATAAGATAATAGAAATCATTTTATTGGATAAGATAATAGAAATCATTTTATTTTAAATTATGAAAATTCATCAAAACAAACTCACAAGCGACCAATCCTACAAAGAAATATCATTAGGCACACTAGTCCTTCCAATTTTGCATTTGTGGTTATTTGCATTTTTTTACTGTGACTTCAAATTTTGTTCTTTAGGTACCTTCTGAGCTTGTAAACATGCTTCACTTTCACTGCTATCAGAAAAGATGATATACAAGCTAATCTGAGTTTCCTTTTTATCTCTACATTCTCATTACTTTCTAAACTAAGTTAGGACATCTACTTCTTCAATGCAGCTTGAGATGATGTCAGAGGCAATTGATGAAACTTTGGACAAAGATGAAGCAGAAGAGGAAACAGAGGAACTAACCAACCAAGTAAGTTTTTCATCCTTAATACAAGTTCACAGATATATTCTTTCCATTTGAATACAATCTCTTGCAAAAAGCAGTTATATGGGATTAAAATTTTCCATTTGAATACAATCTCTGGTGTTAGGTGCTTGATGAGATTGGCGTTGATATTGCATCGCAGGTGATGTTTTGTTTCACATCTGTGTGCTTTTTTTACCTCACAGAAGGAGCAGCAATCTTGAACTGACTCTGTTACTTGGATTTTGTTTGCTTGCAGTTGTCATCAGCTCCAAAAGGTCGCATTGCGGCCAATACCACGAAAGTTGAGAAAGCTCCAAGGTATCAATTGATTTTTTTTCGTGGCTGTGTTATGTATTCAAACTGGTCTCAACTGTTATTCAAATTGTGAGACTCTATTCTCCATAGTAAAGAATGAATAAATTATCGTATTTTCAAGTCACTATAGCAACAATCTTGTATCAAACAAGTACATTTATCATAGCTTCAAAAATCAAACTTAACGGCATTTTTACTCAATAGCTATCTATTTTACTTAACAGCACAATTCAATACGATAAAAAGCAACACAACTCCATAATGATTATCTCCATCACTTAAAAAATACTCAATTTTTGCATAATGTGATGACAGAACTGTAGCTCCTGTGATGCCGGATGTTAATGACTTGGAGAAGAGGTTGGCATCCTTGCGTCGCATCTGACCTCTGAACATTGAATGAGTAAGCCTAGCCTCTTGTATGTAATAAATCTTGGCTAAATAGAAAGGTTCTTGTTGCTTATTGATTGATATACCTATTGCAGTATTATTGTATTCTTTTGGTTAGTATATGAATTATATGTATGCTAAAAACATGAGTTACTCTAATAATAGTTTTAAATTCTTGGTTAAGCTAAGACCTGGTTGCATCATTTCTGTTTAAAAAAAATGTTTATTGTGTGTACAGCTTTTTATTTTTTGCTTTTGAAAATAAATCAAGTTGTTTTTGAAAATCTGCTAAAAAACTTTTAGGTGATCTATGTTTTTTTAAAAAATAACCATCTATATTGGCAGTTGCTAATAGCACAGCTGCCAGCCGTTGCCAGCACTTGTTGGTTGCTACTGCTACAGCCATGGCCAAGCCATGCGTTCATTGCAATAGCCACAACAATCAGATGCTGCTACTGCCCCACTAGCAACCGCCGCCATCACCGCCACCATCAACACCACCATCATAAGTTATCAAATATGTTTTCTTTCGTATTAAAACCTAAACAAAATTAAAAAAAAAAAGTATAATGTAATCTCAAACCACAACAAAGAAACTGGACCAAACATTTGATGGTTTTGAATCATGCATTTTGTCCCTACTTGAAGCAATCCCAAAGAAGCCTTCGATAAGCTTGCTTCCTTGTGCTTCTGATTTGTCTAATTTCTTTCTCCATTATCTACTGGAAAATATTGATGACTAGGCAAAGAAAACTTCAAAATCTTCTCATAATATGCTTAAAAAGGAAGAAAAAATTCTAGAGTTTATGTTGTTTGACATGTTTTACCAGCTAATTCATAGCACTCGAACTCAATGTGAACTGGTTGAAAGTAAATTTGAGAATCTGGATGGGCGGGCCGGATTCAAGCACCGACTTTATCTGCAAATATATATTAAAAAGAAAAACTCACCTGTAATAAGGTGATTGGAGATTGTTTATTTGAAGAAAATGAAAATGATAAACTTTCAGGAATATGACTAATGGATAAAGATCATGGATAGTTGTCCAATGTAGAGAACACTGAATTGATTTAGTACTGTTGTTTTGGTTAGTAATATTAAATTGTTGCTTTTCTTTTTTGGATTTTTCTGTAGAGATCATGAATATTGGATTAAGGCTTCGTTTGAGACGGCTTTTTCATTGCTTTCTAAAACGGAGTTTTAGTACAAAAATAAAAAAATTTGTATTAAAACTCCGTTTTAAAAAGCAATAAAAAAGCCGTCCCAAATGAAGCCTAAGTCTGCATATGAAATGAAACCTTGAGTTAGCATCTAAAATATTTGTTATTTTTTTTATATCCTTGTTTGGCTGTGTTATTGTTATCAGAGATGAAAAGCTACTCATGAAATGTGCAAATTGAGGTTTTGTTTGGGATGACTTTCTTACTGCTTCTTAAAGTAATTTTTTAGTAAAAAAATTAAAATTTGTATTAAAAAGCTGCTTTAAGAAGCAGTAAAAAAGCCGTCCCAAACGAAGCCTAAGTATTCATGATCATAAATCATGATTCTAAAGTCACGATCATTAATCACGTATGGACATGTACATGCATTGACAATTATACAAAAAATAAATGGAAGTCTCACACAGTTTTACATTTATGATTGTGGCCTTCAGGCTAACAATCTGTACTATATCTCATCCAAGGAGAAAGATAATATTTTTTTCAATTAATTTTGAGATTTTTTTAAAAAATTGATTTTAAGTTGGATAGGAATTATTAAAAATGATAAAAAAATAATCCTAAGAGCACACCATATTCATTTAATTTTCAGACTTACCATAATGGGCCTACCTTGTAGAAGGCAATGCTTCCTAAGAGATTTCCCATTATTAGAGTTGGTAGGGTGTGTTGAAATTAGGGCTGCAAACGAACCGAGCCGAGTCGAGTATGCGAGTGTTCATGTTTGTGTTCATTTAATATCAGCTTGTTCAAGTTTGGTTCATGTTTGTTCGAGCTTTAGCGTTTGTGTTCATGTTTGGTTCATTTAAATTAAAGAGTGTTCATGCTCGGTTCATGTTCAGTTCATGTTCGTTCGTTTAGTGTTTATCGAGCTTATTCGCGAACATATTTAACGAATTTTTTTAACTATCAAACAAACACGTTCATGAAGATATCTATGAACAAACACATTTATAATAAAAGCAATTGTCTATGTAACAAAGGTAATGATTATTTATATTTATTAATTCTATAGTCAAATATTAATTATTTTTATCGAGCTTATTCACGAGTTCAAAATCGAACATGAATCGAGCTTCTTATCGAGCTTGTTCACGAACTTCAAATGATGTTGTTCGCGAACATAAATGAGCCGAAAGCATTAGTGTTCAAGTTTGTTTATTTAAGAATCGAGTATTTAAAATATTATTCAAGTTTGTTTGTTTAGTTAATTAGACGGTCGCAAATGAGCTTTAATCGAACCGAACAACGAGTAGCTTTTAGCCCTAGTTGAAATGACTGATAACTTGATTGGTGGCAAGTGGATGAAAGGAGCTCCTCAAGGGGAAATTTTTAACAGTAACTTGATTGGAAGCTGTAATTATAATAATAAATTATAATTCTGACTAACTCATAAGCTAATCATGATTTATATTTATTTAATAATTTATTATAATAATGACAAATAGAGCTTTATAAAATTTAGCTTTTTTTTACAGAATCCAACTCTGCAATTGAATCTTAAAAAAATTTAAAAACAATCAAAATTATTGATGCCATTAAACTTGTGATGAATGTAGATAAAATATTTAAATAAGAAATTTTGTAAATGAAATAAATTTATAAAGCAATTTTTATAATCTAAATATTATGGTAAAGCATATTAAAATCTTCCTTTTGCTTCTATATTTCATGAATATCTTTAATCATTGATTTTATTTTCAAAACTCATTGTAATAGCTTTTAAAATGTATTAGTGATGAATTTACAAGAAAACTTTCTCTTATCTTATTTCATAATTTTTTTTTTTTGATAATTTTTATTGCTAAGAAGTTTGTTCAATTGGTATAATTGACACATAAAGTTAAGATGAATACAATCAATCCATCAATGAGAGTTATATATGATTGATATATATATAAATTGAAAATTGTGAAGAAATTCAAGAAAATTTAATTTTGATGTGCTGTAATTCTAAGATGCTCTAATTGAATTTTTGGTTTTAGCTTTTCTTTAAGAACTTCAGGGTAATACTTAGGCTTCGTTTGGGACGGTTTTTTTTATTGCTTTCTAAAACGGAGTGTACTAAAACTCCGTTTTAGAAAGCAATAAAAAAGCCGTCCCAAATGACGCCTTAGACTTCATTTATGACCATTTTTTACTATCATTTTTTCTATCTTCCTATAATTTTTTAAACTAAAAAACTGCTTTAGAAAGCAGTAAGAAAGTTGTACCAAACGAAGCCTTAGTTGCAAAACGATAAATTTTATTAATTTGGAATGATTGATATCCATCTCAATGATCCAAGATTGAAGGAAGAATTAAAAGTTCTATAATAAATTCTTTAAAATATTTGTTCATTTCTTGCAATTATGTATCTAAAGTGGCTATGAAATTTGCTAAGGAATTTTGAATTTTTCCTATAGGCTTTGTAAATGGGCATTTATCATCATCGTTTGGGACAGCTTCTTTATTATTTTATGAAGTAAATTTTTAGTATAATTTTTTTTTTTGAATTAAAAATTTTTGTACTACAAAACTATTTCAGAAAGTAATAACAAAATTGTCCCAAACAAAACTTTAATGACTAAATCCTGCATTCCCATTTCTATGTTCATTTTAAAATTTAGCAAAAACATCAAATTTTGAGGAGCTATTTTTTAAAAAAATTTAGCTGAGATTTAGACTTCATTTGAGATAGTTTTTTTTAATGTTTTTATAAAATTGCTTTAAAGAAAATAACTTTTTGATGCTGTTGTGAAAAATAGCTTTCTAATATAAATTTTTTTGAAGTGACGAAAAAGTAATGGTTAAATATAAATTATGATTGCAATATAAATAAATAAAGCAACAAAAATTTTATCCCAAATGAAACATTAGACATTAATCAAGATTTTACTTAAATTACTTTTTTGGGTAAATTTTGGGGCATAGCCCTTTTTATTAAAATAAAAAATGACAAAAATACAAGGCCTAAAAGAAAGGCAAAAAATACCACAAGGTCTGAAAGGAAAAAACTAAAAAACAACAAAATAACGATCTGCAACAAAAACTTAAGAAAAATTTATCATTCCATCATAAAGATAGAATGATGAAGCCACAATGATAAACCAGAATGCCAGAAAGGTAGAGACTAAACATCAGGAGACATTCTCTGAATAAATCTTCAATCATTGTATAATGACCAGGAGCTAGCCAGGTCCAACCAGCAGTGGAAATACAGGAGAAAACTTGAGTGATCAAAGAGCTTTTTCATGCCGTCCCATGAAGAGAATCCAATCTGATAGTAAAGCTTCCCTTTAAAAGAAATTCTTCTGCAGCAACCAAACCATGAACCTCGCAAAAGAAAATACCCAGAATTTAGAAAGAATTTCTGGAAAAAGATTTTGAAGTTCCTCAAAATTTTTCCAGTTTTTAACTTTCAATTTAATGCTCTTTCTAATAGTAATAATCAAAGTTAAAGGCGTTGCCCAGAGACCATCAAACCGCCTCTTATTTCTCTCCATCCATATGTAATAAACTACTGCCGAGATAACCAAGTAGCAGAAAATCTTCACATTATTAGAGAAACCTTGGTAGAGATCGAAATGCTCCAGGATTTGAATCAAAGTGGGCCTCATAAGAAAATTTTCCAGATTAGGAAATAAACTCTTAATAACCCAAAAAAGAATGGTCACATTCGAAAAACAAATGATTATGACATTCATGATCTTTATTACAACAACTTCAAACAATAGGAGTAATAATATTCCTTTTAAGTAATATGTCTGCAGTCTTAAGCTTCCCCAAAATAGTCATCCAAGTATAAACAGAGAACCGAAGAGAATTCTTTTTATACCAAATATATTTATGCCAAGAGATCTCAAACATGTCATTATCAAGGCTCTCTAAGAAGTTGCTATTAGTCGGTTTTTGCAAGCCATCCCAGTCCAAAGGCGGTTGCTTGCCAATGTCAATCTTAAGGATTTCCTCTTTTACAATTCTAGGAAAATCCTGAGAAAGCCTCCAGTTTTTATCCTGGATAAAATTCTTTACCGACACAAAAGTATCACACATAGGATTAATAATATCAGCAATAACCTTGCCATTGCACCAAGGTTTTACTTAAATTCTCATAGGACTAATAATATCACACATAAGATTTTACTTAAATTAATACTAATAGTTTTGGAGCTAATAAATTCTCTAGTTGAGATAACCCTTTGGCATCGCTCTTGTGAACATTTTCTTTGTTGTGGTCTGTGGCAGTAGGCGCAAAAGGAAAGAGTACAGGGGTTTTGAGAATTTTTGGGTTGAAGGTTTTGCTAGCTTTATTTCTTATTTAATAATTTCTTAAATTGTTATTATTGATAAAAAAAATTAAAATTATTTATTTACATGTAATTAAAACTTGATAAATTGATGAATGTTAAGAAAACTTATATAATTGATAATTATCATAAAATACAATTTATATTGAAGTAGAATCATGAAGTAAATTTGTGATGATACAATTCTTATTATAATATATATACTATTAAAAGATTTACTCCAAATTTAGGCCTACTTTTCAGTTGGCAATCATAAATTTCATATGACCAATACTTTTTTCTATTTTTAGAAAATATTTGTACTTAAAAATTACTTTCTACAACAGTTTTCGAAAAAATTATTTTTTCTACAACAATTTTATAATCACCTTCATAAAAACTACAGCCCTCGCAAATGGAGTGGCGAATGCTTCTCTTAGCCAACCTTGATTCCACACTGCTCAGTATAGATACCAACCATAGCAACTTTGTTTTATTTTTGTTTTTGTAAGTCTTTATTATTATTATTATTATTCACAAATTGAGCTCCTAAGTACCTAAGAAGTTCACAGCAAAACCTTTTATTAATCACAAGTATAAAGAGACTGCAGATTATTCGTAATATGAAGCAGAAAACTTAAGCCAAATCTTATAACTGATACATTCAGAATAAAACATAATCAAATCACTCAACAATATAAACAAACAAAGCCACTCAACACAAACAAATTAAATTATCAAACAAAAGACACAATCACTCAGAGAGCAAGCACCAATTCATCGTTCAAATCTCCAACTCCAAAAGAACATCATGGACTGGTTGTAGAAGGAGGGGGAGTGAGGAAGGGAATGGAGGGAAATGAAGGAATCTTAGGAATGGAAGGAAAAACTGGAATAGAAGAAGGCAAAGGAGGGAAAGCAAGTTTTGGAATTGAAGGAATGGATGGAATAGCCGGCAATGGAGGAAAGGTAGTGGGAATTTTCGGCACCGGTGGAAGCTTCGGCTGTGCTGGTTTTGGAAAGCTTGTAACCGGCGGGATCGCCGGTGCTACGGCTTCCGTCTGCGAGCCGAGGAGATGGCGAGCGCTGAAACATTTGTCAATGCTCAGGAAGAGCACTAATAGTGTTAAGATGATAATTGATTTGGAGGCCATGGTGGCTAGAATGCTTACAGTTAGAGAAGAGAAGATGAGGGAATGCAATTTGAATGGATTTGATGAAGGGAAGGAATGGTTTGATTGGTTATTTATAATGCTGAAGATGGATGGGAAATGAGGATTGGGGAGAATTGTGGGTAACGGCTATTTTGAATGGTGGTTGGCTTACTTTGCCCTTCATGTGTGTTTCATGTCATTTGTGGTTGAGAAATAGATAGAAGAAGTGCGGCCCTTAATTCTTGTTAGTTAAGTCATTTTCATTTGGTCGTGAATTTAGTTGAGAATTTTAGGTTTATGAAGAGAATTGCAAATTAGAATTAGAATTGCAAATGTATTAAATTAAGGATTAAATGAAATTGGGAAATTAAAAAAAAAAGTATTGTACTATACTATTATGGATTGTACTATATGATTATGTTTGATTTCAAATTACATAAAGTAAGCGTAATTATTATGATTAAGATGTATGCTTCATTTGGGATGGCTTTCTTACTGCTTTTTAAAGCAGATTTTTCGTATAAAAATTTTAATTTTTAAACTAGAAAGCTATTTTAAGAAGCAATAAAAAAATCGTCCCAAACAAAACTATAGAATAATTGATGAAAATTGATCCCAAGATTGTAGTGGTTGATATACATCAAATGTATGATCAATCTCAACACATAAATGTATTACTAAGATCAATTAGCTATCATCAAAAAATTTTTGTGTACAAACACAATATATTTGCTATCATCAAAATTATGAATTTTTCTAGCATAACAAATATAATTTAGTATAATTTGATAATTTATAAATATGTCTTTTCTTAGGTCTAACATATTAGGTATTTATTATAAGTGCAATCCATGTGATACGGTCAATTGTCCATCCTGGACTCTTCCTGGTTCCACCCCTAATTATAGGATATTCATAATCTTGGATAGGTGTAAAAAATTGGTTGCGGTTTTGGTTCGGGTCAAACTCGAAAGTGACATGCTGTTGTTCAACACGACCCGAATTCGACCCGTTTTCACAAACGAGTCAAATTTTACAACCCGAAACCGACACGCCAAAAAATCGGGTCAACCCGACCCAACACGAATGACTCAAGGTAGGCAAAAATTGTTGTCAAACACATGAGTTGGTCCAATTTTTGGTCAAAAACGGGTCAATCTCGACTTTTCGGGTAAAAACAGATCATTCTTGGATTTCCAGATCAAAACTGGTTTTTAGACCAAAAACGAGTCAAAAATGGGTCATTCTTGGGTTTTCTTGTCAACACGAACCCATACCAATTTTTTAAACGGGTCAATTTGTTGAACCGGAACCCGACCCATTTCACTTCCGGGTTAACCCTAACCCAAAATTTCCTGATCATATTTTTGAGTTGTGTCAAATATTGACACCCGTAATATTGCATGATTAATTTCCTATAATAAATCTAAGTAAATTATATGATTTGTGGAATGATCAATGTGATTTAATCAGAATTCATCATATTATCTGATCTTAATCATACTATACAATCAACCATAACAAATTTTAGCTTGAATTAAGCAGCGTCTAGATTTGGCATATTTGGTTTTACATTTAATATAAAAATAAATAATTAAACCCTAAACATAAATATGAGATGAATATATATTGTAAAGTAAGAAAACTCTCCCTCGAAAGGGGGATTTGATTAAAAAATTAAATAAAATTGTAAAGTAAGAGCAACCACTTCCAGCCCTTGAGAGAGTTTTTAGAGAGAGAAAGTGTGAGATAATTGGAAAATGTCATTGTTCTTCATCTTAATATGGGTGTTAATTCGGGTCAACGGGTTGGGTTCGGGTCGAACCCGACCTGACCCGACCGTAAACGGGTTGACACTAATCCGACCCGATTTTGCAAACGGGTTAGGTTTGTCAACCCGGACACGACTCGTTCGTTCGGGTTATCGGGTTGACTCGACCCGACCCGACCCGTGAGCTAGAAATCACGCCCACATCTGCGGGCGGGACTGGGACATCCGCAGCACCTACGCTGGTGGGAGTCGCGAGACAATAGCAGAAAAGCGGTGAGCGGTGACCCTTCCCGCACGGGATGTCTTGGTTCGGCCGTTGGTAGACACGGTGACGTGACCAGGCACTGACTCGTTCAGTCGTTCTTAGCAGACGCGGTGATCGCCTTATCGGTGACCCTTCTTGCCTTCCAGTAGGCTCTAAATGTCGAACCACTCTTGACACCTGACGCGACCAGACATGGAGACAATATGCATTGACCCGACAATGCGCCTGGGTCCTAACGCTACGAGACATGTTTCCTTTCACGCGGGATGTTGGAAATGGGTCAAGGCAGGTTAGTTTCGAATTTTCGGGTCAACATGAACCCGACCCGTTTGACAAACGGGTTGACCCGAACCCAGATTTTCGGGTCGTGTAAAAAATTGACACCCCTACATCTTATTACCTTCAAATCCTTAGTTAAGCAAATCTAGTTGATTGAGAGAATTTTATTGTGCATATAATACATTGTATATCTAGTTGTGAGGCTAGGAGTAATTAACTTCTCATTTGAAGTAGAAATGGGTGTAGCTTTTCTCTATTTGTGAAGGAGCTTCTTTGCCTTGTGGTAATAGATGGAGATATTAGTTGAAATCTGAGTAAAAGGCTTATGGAGCGGACATAGCTAGGTCATCCTGCCCAAACCATTATATATTAGTTTGCATGTTCTTTATTTTCCTCATTATATTTATAGTAATTTTACTTTACTCAATGCTCCATGATGATATGAAAAACCATTATGAATTGTTCTTGACTATGATGTGAGATTTCATAAAGGTTTCTGAGATATATGTGAAATATCTTTGCTATAAAGAACTTCGTTTTGAAAATAAATTTAGTAAATCTTAAAAAATATTTTTTCTTCTAATATCTTGTATTTATATCTTTTTCAATAAGAGAGCTTCATTTATAAACTTCTTATTATTTTTGAAAAAAATTAAATTATATTTTAAAATTATTTTTAAAATCACACCAATTTATCCTCCCTCTTGTCTTGAGTGCACCGTAACTTTCATAATTAAAGAAGATATGATTTATAGTCTCAATATGATAGCAATATTTGACATTTAGAAGCAAAAAAAAAAAAAAGATATTGAAATCAATAACAATGAAAACGTTAAGTACTCTCCAATAATCTCAAGAATCATATGTTATTGTCTAAGACATGAGAAAAAAATAAGGGGAAGAGAGTTAAAAAAAGAAACAACAACATATGTTCATTGGAAAATATACCACAATGCACAATGTTCACATAAAGTACATAAAGATTACCAACATGCAAAGATTATAACCCTACTACAACAAATAACTAGCACTTGAATAATATTAAGTTACATATGAAATCATGTATGAATTAATATATTAAACTCTTTTTCCTTATTTGGTACAATATGAACTATTAAAAGTCATTGATGTACCTATATATTCAAAAATGAAGAGTAGCTTCTAATAAAAAATAAATTTAATTTTTTTCCCAATTAGACCATCTCTAGCCGAACGTCAAAACGTCCGCCATTTGCTTGCGGGTGAACAGTGCAACGCCTACACCCACGCTATTTTGCTCTCTCAACTGGAAAAACGTGCCAAAGAAGAAGGATCGTTACCTTTGCGCAGAAGTAAAAAAATGGCGTTCGATTGGAGCAGCACCACGCCATTTTTTACTTTTGCGGTATTTTGACGTGAAAAATGGAGTTCTCCATTGGAGATGCCCTTAGGAAGTATCACCAGACTAAATTTCACACAAAATAGATCAGGCTTGCACTATTAATGCCTCAAAGTTTTATCAAATACTCTAAAATTCTTCTACTGCCCTGATAATAATTGAAAACTAAAGAGTTATTCAAATTAGAGGATCGTACGTGTGATTGCCTTTAAGAGAAAATTATCTACATATTCATTGGGAATCTACTTATAACATTAAAGGCATGGACAAACCTAATAAAACTCTTCTTAATACAATAAAATAAACCCAAAATGGTTAAACAAAGCCTGACCAAGAAACAAATTCTATACATTATTGTCAGATAGAGTGCAAAATGGTTGATGACACAACCATAAGGAGGAGAGAGAAGAATTATTGTTGGCCATGAAACCCCTCCTCTAAAATAAAAGTGAAGGTTGCCAAGCTCTACCAAACCGGAAGTCTAAGGTTTCGTTTGCGACAGTTTCCTCTTTGCTTTTTAAAGCAGCTTCTTAGTAGAAAAATTTATAGTTCAAATTGATTTTATACTAAAAAGCTACTTTAGAAAACAGTAAGGAAACTATACCAAACGAAGCTGTAGTTAAGATTTAAAAATTTTGATCGAGTTTTAAAAGGTGTTTAGATTTGTGGAAGTTGGAGTATGAGAGTAGCTAAGGATGCTCCTAGTCAAGCCTAAGAGTTTCAAGGTTGCCTCTATAATTGTCTAGTTAGATGGATTTGGTTGGTGTTAGCTGCTCTTAAGATATGTTGTCAGTATGACTTTGTAATAAATAATCACAGATTTTATCCACAATGACTTCTTCAACATTCACTATTAAAACATTAAACATCACTTTCTTTCACTAAGTAGCAATCAAATGATCCTAAATAATAATAATAATAAAATGATTAGAAATGATAAATGTGGGTCTTTTATCATCCCACTTCTTCCACTAACACCCTCAAGTGAAAGAGATAGAGATAAATATCAATGATTAAAATTTGTTATATTTTTATTTTAATGAGAGAGTAAAGAGTTCACTTTATAGAATGAATAGAATTACTAGAATTTGTTAAGGAGCAATTCAAATTATTTCATCATGATCTTGACATTTAGCACCTAAATATCTTTATGTTTACCTACTTTATTATTTTGATAAAAAAACAATAATTTATACTATAATAAATGAAATAAAATTAACTAAAATAAAATTTTATATATATAAAAAAAAGCTTATTCAATTAATCCTATCTATTTTAGAAGAATAAACATAAATATAATTAATATCTAAAGGCTTGTTTGGATTCACTTTTTTTTATTGTATTTATTTTTTATTTTTTGTTTGTTTTAAAATCATATTTATTGTTTTTTTTATATTTAAAACAAATTTAATTATTTTAAAAAATCAAAATAATTTTTATTTGTTTTGAGTATGTTTAAATATAATTTATCACTATTGGTCATCAATCATTGCCCACTGTCAACCATCCTTATTGTTGATTGTTAACCAACTTCGAATACTATCGCTATCAAGCTATCATCGCTACTAGGGGTATCAATAAATGACCTGACCAAAACCTAACAAAAAAAATCCTGGTTCAGATTGACCTATTTAATAAATGGGTCGGGTTCAGGTCGTGCCTTGCAACCTATTTATTAAAAGGGCTAGGTTCGAGTTGGCCTGTCAACTCAATTTTGATTTGAAATTGACTTGTTTGATATTTTTTTCTTAATTTCTTTTATTTATTGGTATAATCTTCTTATTTTTTTATCAATTAATTTAAAATTTATAATTTAATAAACTAATAAAAATATTTTTCAATTAAAATTGATTATCGAGTTGAATTCAAGATGCTAGCAGGTCAGATTTTGATTTAATTTTTTCACCTATTTACTAAACTGGTCGAATACAAATTGATCAAATTTACCTGCCAAAAAAAAAAAAAAAAAAAAAAACGGTTTCACGCAAAAGTCTGCTCTCTTATACTACGCTCGGATTTTCTAAACTAGCTGTAAAACCGTTGCATTCTTATGGCATGTGAAAATCTCTTATGGGTTAAGGTTATACTTCATGTATCCTAATTCCTGAGATTTTCTTCCCTTGTCATACTTAATGTCTACTACTTCCCACAAAACAGTTCATGTATACATGCAAAGTTTTATAAGGATGCTTCAGAAAAATGCATAATTAAAGGGTATTAAATGTAATATCCAATTAATAAGCTTCACATAGCTGGAAGCTCACCATTCGTGCCTTCCCAGAGCCTGGAGTTTGCGAGTTTGTGTGGGAGAGAGCTCAGCTGCTGGGATTGGGGGAATCGGCTGTAGAAGAAAAATGTCCAGGAAGGGGAATTAGGGATAAGGCAGAAGAAGAAGAGGAGGAGAAGAAAGGAGAGGAAAGGGAAGAAAAAAAATTGATTTATTGTAGATATCCTATTTTTGAAAATTTTCTAGTTTAAATAATATTCATTATCGATATAGGATTCAAGCGGTATATGAGAAGGATAAGTTTTGAGGTAAAACATTATTTTGGAATAAATAGATTTATATTTGTATTGTTAGGAAGAAATAATAGAAATTATAATAATTTTGAAATTTGGATTGACACGACCCGCCAACCCTACGAGGAAAATCAAGGTTCGAGCCGACCCTTTTAATAAATGGGTCGAGGATGGATTTGGGTTGACTTGCAAACCTATTTTTGACCTAAAAGTGACACATTTAGTATTTTTTCTTAAATTCTTTTACTTACTACTATGATCTTCTTATTTTTTATCAATTAATTTAAAATTTATAATTTAATAAACTAATAAAAATATTTTTCAATTAAAATTGATTATCGAGTTGAATTCAAGATGCTAGCAGGTCAGATTTTGATTTAATTTTTTCACCTATTTACTAAACTGGTCGAATACAAATTGATCAAATTTAGCTGCCAAAAAAAAAAAAAAAAAAAAACCGTTGATTTGGCTTTTCAACCAAAAGCAATGATTGATCTTTTATTATAAATACGTATAATAATTCATCAATTACAATTTTATTTGTTGGCGTTTTATAAGTCGAAAAGGAAATTGCAAAAGAGTCCTTAACCTTAGAAAAGTACTCGCCCGTGGAAACAGCATAAATAATACTGATGCGCCCCTTGTATTAAAAGATTAATAATAAAAAAAAAATTAAAAAAAATCAATTATTTTATTATTTATTTGTAATTATTGAAGGTTCAAGAGGGATCTCAACCCAATAGCTCTCAATTTAGATGGTCAAGAACTAGGCATTCGGTCACCGGACGCGGAGATAGATCCGGATATTAATAAAATATTATTTTAAATTAAGCGTGTCAAAAGCGCAGGTAAAACGTAGGTAAAGTGCAGGTAAAACGCAGTCAAAAGCACAGTCAAAGTGCACCTAAAGCGCAGTCAAAAGCGCAGGTGACGTGCATGTTTTTATTGGATCTCCGAACCTATTCTGTGCGTCCGGTGACCGGATGCAATAATTTGCCGTATGCCCAAGACTATGATTTGTTTGAAACAATTTTCTTGTTGCTTAAGAAAATTTTTATTATAAATTTTTTTAATTTAAACATTTTTGTATTAAAATTTTGTTTTAGAAAGCAACAATAAAACTATTTTAAATAAAATTTTAACATGACATTGTGTTGGCGCTCTGGGACTATTTTTAAATATATGCATTTAGATTATTTATTTTTTAAATTAAAATATTTTATAAAAATAAAAACAAGCATAATTGTCGTTTCTTATTTTTACCCTTGTCGCTCTTTCAATAAATTATTTTGTATTATCTTGACTTCTTTTCATAATGATATATAGACAAGCATCTAACAAGATGACTACACTCTTGTCCATGCTGAAAGACCAAGATATTATAAAATAATAAAATTGAATTACTAAATAGTAATTTTAATGAAAAGAAGACAACAGAGTAAACTAAGCTAAATTCCAACATCTAGCATTAGCTACATTTTTTTTACGAAATTTTATTCCAAAAAAATATGGGAACTACAACAAAGACCCAAAAATAGTCAAAACCAAAATACATCAGATAACATGAAATAAATATAAACTCAACAAAACTGACAATCAAAGATACAGGAAAATGAGCCAATAGAGGACTCAGGAAATGGCAGCCCCCTACAACCACCCTGCAGCCAAGCACGGACAATCCATTGATCCCAGCTACTCATAAACACATAATCAGCCTAGAACCCACACAGGCATCCACCAGGCAGAAAGGCTTACCACCAAGGTTGCCAACAAGCTCAGGCCAACAAGGTGATAAGCAGGGAGCCACCTCATCATTGACCAAATCTTCAGTAAAGCCCACGACATCGAAAGCGAGAGGGTAACCCAAGGACTATTTTTTCTTAGATTTATTTTTATGTCTTTTGTCACCGCCATTGAGTACTGCTTGATCAACAACACACCCTACCATAAAACTATACATATCATCATTTACATGGTCAACAAAATCATCACCCTCCCCCTCACAAGGCGTGGATAGGGACTCATCCATATCCAACCAATCAGATTGATCCAAAATGGAGTTATTTAAAGATCAGTCCAGATGGGCTTTCAAATCTACGTTAGTCATAACTGAAATAGGAATATCAACATACTCCGCATTTTCCTTCGAGACATTCACAATATGAGACAAGTCCGACTTAACATTAATAGGTAAAACCGAAGCCAAATTAACAGACAGGCTTTCAGCATCCCGGACCACAGGCCTCAAAGGAATATAACCCTCACAAACAACCAATGCATGGGTTGGTGAACTAAACAAAACAGAAGCTAACATATCCTCACCAGTAGGTACACTATCCCTGGATCCCACAACAAAAGACATATCACCCGAATCTGCCACAACATCCGCACAAAAATAGCTAGCTATAAGATTAATACCATAATTATTTTCAATCATATTTCCATCCTCACCAACATAAATAGCATTCTTAGGTGGAACCGAAGGAGTAGGTTCCTTCTCAACAAGAACATAATCACCAAAGGCTAAAGCATAATTCAGTTGAACAACATTATCCCCCAAACAATCAACATCAAATAAAGGAGACCACTTGATTAGTTTCATATAACAATTATACACTAGGTAGGATTTATGGCAAAAGATCCTACAATAATCAAGTTCATTAGCCAGTTTAATAAAAATATGCGACGAATCAAGTAGGGTAATCAAGACTTTGCCATTAAGCTTAAGATTGAAAAAGAACATTCGAATAGATTCAAGAGAGAGACGCTTAGCTGGGAATAAACCAACTAACGAAAACTGAAAAGGGACAGCCAAAACCAGAATTTCCTGCTCCGAAATTCATTGACAAGGAAAACCACGAAAGGTGGTAGTTTTAAGATTAGGAAAACTCACATCAGAGGAACAACCAAAAAGCACTTCCAAAAGCGAGCAAGATTTTAACGAAACCTCTGAACAACCAGGGTCGCACAGTCGATTCGCCGCCATTCCGAGCAAGACGTCGGAGATGGACGAAACAAAAACAAAATCTCAAACCAGAGAAAACCGCAAAAAGGAGAATATAAGACTTCCCCGAACGAAACATCGTCGAGGAGCGCTAGCGCCACCGAGCGAGGGTGAGGGAACCCTAGAGGAGCCAACGCTTGCTCAGCTTCTAAAACTTATCATAAAAAATATTAATATAAAGATGAAAGCTAGATATGGAAAAGTAAATCAAAAACAAAAACCTTTGCTTCTTGATTTTTACATAATTGTTTTCCTTCTTATCTCTACAAAAGTTTGGCAATAAAAAGTACTGAAATCGTAGAATTTATATCATTAATTAAATCTAAGCAAATTCAATTTTCCTAATGCAAAATAATCTACAACAAATTCAGTCAATTTTGAGCAACTTCGTGACTCAGATCCAAATTTATCTGAGGAATATACTAGATCTTACTATTGGGCTTGACCTATGAGAATGGAGAGTACATAGATGTTTTGTAAAATGCTCAAGAGAATGGACATGTGAAACTGTTAGCACATTCACTATAATCAATCAAAAAGAATCCTAGAGAAATTCCCAAACTATTCCTTATCATCTCTTATTTATATCTTATGAGGTTCTGAGAGCTACAAAAAGGCAATATATAGACAAAAATAAAAGATTACAATGTTACACAGAGCATCTATACAGTGCTAAATATTACCCTAGACACATGTCCCTTCTTGATTCGTCAAAGGAAATCAAAAGGCTTTGGCAAGTTGCTCCTACATGAGCTCAGTGATGTAAAGTAAATGAGGGGTGAATGTGCTTGGGTGAGTTTGTGGACAAATGTTGAGATGAAAAAGAACCAGCAACTGATCAACAAATTATATTTGAGCTCTTGAATTGCTTGATGAGAGAGAGAGGCAAGTGAGATGTTATTGTTGGGATGAAGAGCTTTTGAGGTCGATGATCACAGTGAGGTAGGGTGAGGGTCTTGTGAGAAGACACTTTCCCGTAACTGAGTCTCATGAGGGTAGTCGCTTCGAAAGAGAGTGAAAACTTGAGATCACTCTAAGTGGGAGTGAGTAACTAATGTAGTGGCATAGGAATATGGCAAGTGCCAAACTGCTAGCTTGGTGAAGAATCACTAATTCGCTTCTCAAAAAACAAGCTCCTTGACAAACTCGAATAAGTAACTCCTATTGATTACTCTGGGTGAGATCTCTATGAGTGGTTCATCTAAGATTATTGGACGGGTTCTCTAGGTGGGCTCCCCTTGAGGGTGAGTCCTCTATCAAGACCCATACTAAACATATGTGAAGATATATTCGAGTATATAAGTAGGTTGAGCTTGCAAGGGTCCAATTAAATCTAAGCCTAATCGATGAAGTTAAGGTTGAGCCACCATAACTTGATTTATACAATTTAGAGTTTTTTGAGGCTCTAGTTTAAGCAGTTCATTACTATCAATTTAACCAAATAATAATAATAATAAATCACTAAAAATCAGTAGTCGACAGAACCCATGTGCCCTAATAATTATTGACCATCAAAATGGAAAGCTACTTCGTTGAGGTCCCTCTCGAAACTTCTATAATAATAAATAAATAAATAAATAAAATAATTATACAGAAAACAATTGATTTTTTATTTTTTTCAGGGGGCGGCTGCCTCAGTATTATTTATGCTGTTTCCATGGGCAATTAAGTCCTTTGCTAAGGATAGGTCCCTTTCGCAATTTCCGTTTCCACTTATTAAACCACAAATAATAATAAAATAATAATCGATGCATTATTATACGAATTTATTACAGAAGACCAATCATTTCTTTTGGCTGAACTTAGGCCAAATCGCCAGCTTTCTACTTTCTAGAATAGAATGAGCCGTGTTCGATTTTGATACAAAAATAAATAAATAAATATGATTTTTTTGGGTGAGTTTTTATTTGTTTTCTTATGTTTTTATTTAAAATTAAATATATTTGATATTTTAATAAAACACATATATTTTTATGTGATGGTCACATTGATGGTTATTAATAGTAGTGATGATCATGATTGACACTTGACAGCAATCCTTGACGATGGGTGATGATCATTATCGATTGTGAGATGCAGTGGTGGTGATGGTTGAGACAGAATCCTAAATCTAAAGAGGCGAACCTCATCATGCCGAGAGAGAAAGAGAAGACGAGAGAGAGAATATTTTCATTAATTGAAAAGGGTTACATAATACATGATATAAATAGAGACTAAGGTGAAACGGTAATCTTGAATGCAAGTACAGTTCTTGCTGAGTCATAGAGATGACGTGTAATGGCTACACTAACAGGTTGGAGATAGTATTCAGCCTTGGCTAAAAGCCTACATTGATGGCTGATTGAAGGGACAATGACACTAGAGATGATCGGCTACTCTTGAGTGATGGTTGATGGCAGGTCTTAATAATCATTTTTAAATATTTGGCACACTTCAAAATTATTTTGAGTATTTTTAAAAATAATTATTTTTTAAAAATAAAAAATAAATAATTTAAAAATATATCATATAAATATATTTTAAAAAATAAACTCAAAAATAAAAGTGATCCCAAACAGGCATTAGATATTATTTCTATTTATATTTATGCCTCTAAAATAGATAAGATTAATTGAATAAGCTTTTTAATAACACTTTATTTTATTTTATTTATGCAGTACAAAATAATGTTATTTTTTCCCATAAGATAAAATTTTACTCTCTAATTAAAATTAAAAAAATAACACATTTTAATTATGGATATTTATCTCTATCTCCTTCAAAGTGGGCTTAAAGGTGTTAGTGAAAGAAGATTGGATGACAAAAAGAACCCAATTTATCATTTCTATTCATTTATATTTTATTTCTTTAGGATCATTTGATTGCTACTGAGAGAAAGAAAGGGATGTTTTATGTTTTAATAGTAAATGAAGAGAGTGAAAGCACTATTATTTATAGTGGAAAAGATGCACATAACTCATAAGATATGATGGTTTAATGCTACCTTAACTTAGAAATTCACATACACAAAGTCAATATTAGTAGAAAATAACAAAGGAATCAAAGTTTGTTTGATTAGTATTATTATAGGAGAAGAGACTTATGAACATAAGAGTAGTTGTCAAGCATTTATAAGCAGTTGACTTCAGATGACGGTGATGATGAGCTTCAGTGTTACTTGACAGTGGGCATCGATATTTGTTTATGACAAGCGATAGTGTTGGTCATTAATATTGATGGTAGGTGAGGATTGTCAACTACAGGGAATGATGTTGTTGAACTGGAAGTGAGTATTTATATATTTATTGTTAGGGCATTTTGATCATTTCAATATGAAATCATAATACTCCAATGTACGTATGAGCTTGCAAGTCTCTATGTCATTATAGCTAAGGATTAGGGATGTAAACAAGTCGAGTAAAGCACGAGTCACCTCTAATTTATGCATGAGCTTGATTAATTAATCGAGTTCAAATTTGAGCTTGAGCTTAATTATACTAATTCGAACCAGCTCTTTATAATAAAAGAAAGAAAATGATTATGATTTAAATAATTATTATAATAAAAGTAGAAAAATTTAGAAATTATAAAGATAAATAATAATGAATCACTTGATAAAAAAAAAGAGAAATAATTTTAAATATTTTTAATGTTTTTGTATTTGAACTTTGGGCATCTAATATATTTTAAGTATATTTTAATTAAAGTATTATTTTTTAAATGAGTCGGGTCGCAAGCTAACAAGTGGAGCAAGGCTAGCTCAAACCTGACTCATTAGCTCATTGAGCTTGGATCACGAGCCATTTATTGAGCTGAATTAGGATTAGCTCATGAATCAACTTGACCTACTGACCGTACTAAGAATATCGACTCTTGTCATTGAAAACTTTGATCAATCTAATTATTAAATTATTATTTAAAATAAATAAATTATAATGCTTATGATTAAACTCATTTGATTTCTTAAAAAATTTAAACATATAAATAAGGTAAATGCAAAATAAAGTGGCCTTTTATAGCAAAAACATATTTTCCATGCAATCCATTTTGATCTAGTGATCGAGAGTTTTAGACTTATCTTTTATTTGAAGCTTATATATGTGGTGTGGGTGAAGTTGTCATTGAATTGGCTTAAAATATCCCCTAAAAAAATATAATAAAATGTTTTTAAAGGCCATGCAAGGGTCACGTGCTATCATTGATGATCCACAATTATATTTTTAAAATAATAATTAATTTATCATAATTTAATAATATTTTATTATTTAATATTATTAGCTATATAAATTAAATTTGAGACATTTTTAAACAATAAAATGAATTTATGTGTATCATCCCTAGAAAGATTTCTAATTTTCCCACTACAATAACCAGCAGCTAATTAATTCTAGAAAGATACTCTTTTATAATTATGAAATTAATTATATATTTCAATAATTTTAGAATAATATATTATAAAAATATAAAACAAATACAACCGCCAGACTGAAGAGATAACGTTTTATAACATAAAAATTATTGATTTGATGAGTATAAATTATATATGATTATAAAGTGCTTACCAAATAAAAAAAAATAATTAGTAATTGTTGCGTCCAGAAGTATTCGCGGCGGTAGAGAAATATCATATTTAACGTCTTAGCGTTGTACGAAAATCCGGCACGCAATCAGATAAGAGAAAGAGGGTCTAGCATTTATGAGACCCCAAGATTTTTACGTGGAAAACCCCTATAAAAGGGGAAAAAATCACGGGGCCTAGCCCAATTTGAACGAATCCACTAGTATTTGCAGGATAGGTGCGGATGTCAATAAAATGTCGAAAAGTGGAGTGGATATATGAATATTAAATATGTTTAATGTGTCTGCGGATCAGCACATCAAAAGCACAACGAAAACGAAGGTAAAACGCAAGTAAAGCACAGTCAAAGTGCAATAAAAAATTACAGTCAAAGCGCAACTAAAGCACACAAAAAGAAGCGCAACTAAAATGCACTCCATATGTCAATTTTTAGTGGATGTCTTGATGTATCTTTATATCAGGTGTCCGGACCTAACTATTTTCCCTTACTTGGGCTCCTCTGCTTTGCTCGCTCGCCATGGCTCTTCCATGCTCATTCTTTCTCTTTCAGTCTCCTTGCCTCTCCCTTACAATCCTGATTTATAGAGAACTGAAACCACTTTGACAGATCCATTCCTAATCGACGAACTGTTTTGAGATCAAATTGATGAAATCAACGAGCTCATTTTCGAGCATTTAATCTCCATTCGACTTTTCCAAATGAAAGAAATGGCGTCGACTAAAATTAGCAGAACGATTAGTCTCTCTACTCCCTCATCTTCCGCCCCGTCTTCTTGTGCAAGAATAAAATCAATTCGACAAACGGTCCTCTTCATCTTTACGGCTCTAGGAAACCTAAACTAGCTCTTTCCGTTCGCTTTACCTTCTTCATCTTCCTCGCCTCCTTCGGCTTCTTCACGCGACGAGACCCCTGTATGGGATATTACAGCCTCTAATCTTCTGCATATTTATAAAGCATGACACTCTCAAAATCTATAAATAGATGTCCACTGTGTACATGAGGGGGACGTTAGAAGGCTTGACATTTAGCCAGAGATGAGAGAGAGTTCTTAGGCTTCAAGAATCCTAGAGCTCTGCCAAAGCACTACCGCAAGCAAACTTCTGTCACCCAGCTGTCGATCATTGTTGGACGTCCGCCCAGCTGTGGAATACCGTTGAACCTCTGCCCAGCCGTAGAACATCGCCGGACCTCTGACCAGCCACTCAGCCGCAGAATGCCGCTGGTCCTCTGCCCGGCCACTAGGCCGCCACTATCATCGAACCTCTATTGGACCTTCTCCCAGTCGCTGCCACAAACTTCCGACCTCCGTCATTCGACTATGGTCACTACAAACTCCACAGTACCTATATGAAGTTCGACCAATTCTCCATGCTATTGTAATTTCATCATCTCCAAGTTAAAAGACGAGTCTACCTTTGTACCTTATTTAAATATAGTGAAATATTTTCGCTTGGGTAAGGTCTCGTGACTTTTCCCGTTTTAGATTTTGCACATAAAAGGTTACTGGTGTTTTCTTGCTCTCTCAACCATCTGTTTATGTGGTAGATATTCATGTATCACTAAGATAAAAAAATTCTCTGAATCTACGGTCCACAACAAGATTAATCAATTTAAGCTTGTAATCATTCGAACACTTTGATAATGACATAAGACTCACTGTGTTAAAAACATTAGCTCTGTTTCTGAAGTAGAATATTTAATATCATATATGGAAGTTGGCAAATTTAGATGGTGATTCTTTTATAGGTTGATAATATCATTATTTACGAGTGCCTAAACAAATTCCTTTCTAGAGGCTAACATATGAGGTGTGAACAAAACAACAAAGAGAACAAAATATGTATTTTAACTCTTCAAAGAAGAGTTATTTGAGATTCGTGAGAAATAACATAGCCCATGGAGCTAATTGAGGAAGAACAGTAGCTCTCATAAGAGCCCTGAGGAAGAAAGAAGCCATTGCCAAGTAAGGGAAAAATTATTCTGTGTGGATCCGTTCGAAGATCAATAAAAACGTTACATGTCATTTCAAAAATGTACCGTGCTCGATACCGAACTCGCTATCCATACTTGATACCTAGGCGTAACCGTAGGGGAGAACCATCCGGTATCCGCAGAGACCCATTTATGATAACATGAAAGAATATATTCTAATATTTTTTTATATTTGGATAGTTATAAAACCTGAAATTTTGGTATTCAAATTTTAAAATAGTAAAGTTTAAAATTTTTGAAGGACCATATGGAGGGATTAATTAATTAAATTTAAATTTTAATTGTAAAAAAAATTCATGTTTAGATGGCCACCCATACTTTAATAAGCAGTTAAAACTTGACCAAAAGTATATATCCACCCCACCCCTTAGAGAGATTATTCTCTATATACTCCGGATGTAGCATTACGCTGGACTGTGAGTGTATACAGTGTGTATAAAAGTACACAGTATTATATATACTGTGTACACTCATAGTGCAGTTGTAACTCTACGTCTGGACTCCGCAAGTAATAATTTCTCCACCCCTTGGCATCTCTTCACTTGCCCCTACTACCTTCCCTCTCTCTTTTTTTTTTTTTTTGAAATTTCTTTTCAGCTAAAATTTTATAAATACTCTATGTTAAAGAATTGGATGGATTGATGTTGCTTGATTAAAAAAAAGAAGAAGAAGAAGAATAACTCTAAAAGATGTAGCTCGGTGTCGGGCTTCACGGTTTGAGGCTTCGCTAATTTCTCCATTATTTGACACTTTGATGATAGTAAGTTTATATTTTCGGAATTAACCCTAATGGTATCTTATTGTAGTTTTCGTCTCTATCTCCCACCAAATTTTAAAACATTTCTCTAACTTATTCAACCCTAAAACCCCCTAATCGTCGAAAATTTAAGAAATGCCCTAAATAGATTACAAACACAGTTTCTATTCAATAGAGGCTTCGTTTGGGACAATTTTTTTACCGCTTCATAAAGTAATTTTTTAATTAAAAAAATTAATTTTTATGTTAAAAAACTGTTTCAAGAAGCAGTAAAAAAATTATCCCAAACAAAGCCAGAGCCTACTCCTCCAACTCACTAAAATTACCTTCTGCCCACTAACTTGGGGGTTTAGGGCAGACGTGACATTATGGTAAATTTTCTTAAATAAAAAAAATAATGTCAATAATTACGATCAACACAATACCTCAGTGCATTCATCGGCCTGCAATCAAAAGCAAAAACTCCAAACTTCAAAATTCGACAAGAAGAAGATAGCCATTGATAAACAGATTGGAAACCTGCTTCCACATTTCCCATTAATGATGCGCATCAAAATTTCAAAACAACCACATCGCGTAGCAATCGTCATAATACATCAACATCTGCTCCAACGACACATTCCGATCATCTTCAAGCTCATCAAGCTCACACTCATCCTCGATCATGGATCCCTCATGCTCAAAAACCTCAATCCCACTCGCCCTTCTCTTCAATTCCTCATCAACCTCAAACCCGATACACTCCCTCACACATAATCTATTTAGATCCCGGCATCCGTCAATTATAGCAAGCAGGTCCTCTCTGCCTAACCTGCAGCAGCTCAGATCTAACCATTTCAGTTTCGGAAGAGATCCGATGATCGCCGCGGCATCCTCTTTCTTGATGGATCCCCGGAGCTTGAGCCCCTGGAATTTGTTGCAGTGGAGGCCGATCTGCTTCACCAACTCATGAAGAACTGAAGGCTTGGATTCCATCTCGAGCACCTCAAGCTCCTTCCAGTTGCTAATTGCTTTCAAGAGCAGCTCCTCGTCTTCGGATTCAATCCGAGGCAGGATCAGGTTCTTCAGCTTCGAGCATCTATTATAGATCGAAAATCGTTAGTGCCCTAGACATCTCGAGACGCAGTACCGATTTAAGGAAACAGAACTTACTCATCGGATGCAAGGGATAGATCTTGGCTTGAAGCGGAGAAGAGCGAGTTGAATCGGAGATCAACGGCGGCGCCACGGGCACGTGCCATGGCGAGCTTCAAGAAGTCGGAGAAGGAGAATCGCGGAACGGAGAACTCGAATGCGAATCTCGAGGCGAAGGGGCTCGATGGATTAAAGTCTAAGTGACGAAAATCGAGGATCCGGTAGCAAAGGGGGTCGACAGATGCCTGATTCCAAGATTTGCAGACGAGGGGTACGGCGGTGGTAAGATCGTCCAGGCCGAGCTTAGAGAAGATGTTTACAAGGCAATCCATCTGCATCCCCTCCCATCTTCCAAGCTCCATGACTGTGGATTCGAGTTTTAAGTCCCTAATTTTGTGCCCGATTTCTCTGTTTTTTTTTTTAGATGGTGGAAGGAGACGGAGTTCGCTGGGGTATTTAAACAAACAGGTGCTGTGCACTGCAGGACTGCGAAACCGGTAGAGGTAAAGAGAGATTATGTTTGACAAGGTGGAAGATTCTCCGAGTCTCGCTTAGAACGGGCCAGTTACTATTCCTTGTAAGCTTGTGGGGCCCACCAGAGCTATTATAATTGGCTTCTGTTTCTCTCGCGTCCACGTAAAATTATTTTTTATTTGTCTTCTTTTGCAGAAAAAAGGACGCGGTGATGTGCTTCTAGAAACGAGGATTGGATGTTAGAGAAACTAACAGGTAACACCCTCTGTATCTACTAGAAGTTTTTTTTTTCTTCCGGCCTTCTTTTTGGCGTAGGATAAGGGTTGATATATCATCAAAAAATTTATCTTCATTAGGCACGTATCTCGATGCAAAATCAAATTGAAAACTTCAGAAATTAAATTTTGGATCATCCAAATTCCGATTTTAGCAAACTTACAATCCAACTGAATGTTTAAAAAATACGAACCCAACGACACCAAATTAGACTCAATCCGAGCCCAAATGAGTCCAAATCGAATACACGAAGCGCCTTTGAAAGGTTCAAACTATGAATTGAATGACTAAAATACTTCCAAATATGACATGCTTATAGTCAAATCGAGTTACTCGACGAGACGAATCAAACGAGCCCAAGATCGTCAAATTCTGATATCATTAAGGCATTAAAATGCCAGTAAACATACCACCATCGGACCACCGACCATCGCTGGACCATTGCCGGATTCTGCCCGATCACAGACTGATACCAAACTTATGTTCGGCCACTAAGTAACGTTGGACTTCCACACAACTTCTAATTATTGTTGAATTTACACCCGACCACCAACAAATGTTTAACTTCTACTTGGTCGGCCATCAAGCGACACTGCACTTCTACCCAGCTGTCGATTATAGTCCTTCCGACCTCTCTCGCTAAACAACGGTCTTTTTGACAAATGTTGACCTCCAATTACGATCCTTTCGACCACAATCACACAATTATGATCTTTCTGATCTTAGTCGTCAGACAACAGTCTTTCTGACTATTATCGCCTACCGACTATGATCCTTCCGACCTCCATAACTAAACAATGATCTTTTTAACCAATATCGTCTGCTGACTATGATCTTTCTAACCTCCTTAGCCAGACAGCGATCTTTTCTGATCATTATCGTCCGTCAACTATAGTCTTTCCGATCTCCATCACAAGATAATGGTCCTTCCGACCTGCGTCACCCGTCGACTACGATCCTTCCAGCCACCATCTTTTGACTACAATATTTCTGACCTCCATCGCTCGCTGACTATGATCATTTTGACTACCGTCATCCAACTACGATCTTTCTGACCTCTATTGAGTGCAAATAATAATGGATTAATTCAAATTGGGCCATGCCCCGTGATTTTTTATTTTTTAAGGGATTTCACGTAAAAAATTTGGTGTCTCTTATGAACGCTACACCCTCTCTTTTATCTGATTATGTGCTAGATTTTAATACAAACCTAAGACATTAAATTTTATATTTCTCTATCACTGCCATTATTCTATGACAACAAGGATAAAGAACGGAGCTGTGCATTATAATTATAAAGTTATTTTTTTAATATATTTGGCATTTATTATTATCTGTACTAAAGTAAAGTGATTTATGATTATGAAATAATTACAATGATTTATTTTTTATCTGGGGCTACTTTGTCGTACCTCTTGATTTATAGTTTTAATTTCTTATATAATATTTTAATATATCAATGAATATTTGGTTTGGCTCTTAATTTCTCAAAAAAAAAAAGCTACAATAACATTATAATTATTTTTATTTAATAGTGCACCATCTAAGCACTAAAGTTTTTTAATCTATTATTCTTCATTAGTTCTTATTGAAATAATATTATTTAAAATTTTCTAAAATTCTCAAAAACATTTATATTCGCTTACCGATAAAAATCATTAAACTTATTTTCTTATTTTATAAATATGAAATGTTAGCATTTATCAAAGTAAAATGAAGTCATGCTAAATAGCTAATTAATTTGAATGGAAAGCCTAAGTCCATTTTTTGACCAATATCATTTACTCGGTCCAACCAGTAAGATTCTAGAGAGAATACAAGTAGCATAATTAGAAGTCTTATGGTTTGGTTGCAGTCAAGGCTAAGCATTAATCTAGATAGGGAATATACTCTCAACTTAAATTAAGATTCTATTTGCGATATCTTTTTTATTGATTTTTAGAATAATTTTTTAGTATAAAAATATCTAGTTCAAAAATTTTTATACTATAAGGATGCCTTAGAAAGCAGTAAGAAAGTTGTCACAAAAAATTTTCTTATCTTCCATTCACTTCAATCCTACAAAAAAATTAAGAGCTTGATGGCTATTTAATGTCGATATTTTAATGAGTGTCAACCATTTTTAAAAAAATTACTTGTCATGAATAACTTGAATTCCTTGTATTGAATTAATGATTGTTTATCCTAATTTTCCTAGTTTGGCTCTTATTTTTTTACTTTTTTACTTTTTATTCATAATTTTTTGTTGCTTTTATTTTATATTTATTTTACTTTTAATTAAGCAATGCTATGTCAACCTAAAAAAAATCATTTTAATTTGCTCTCTTTCTCCATTTATGGGAGGGAAGAATAAAATATAGAAGAGGATGAAGAATACGTCGCAACTCGGTCACATTTGCAAAATATTTTCCCCACATTTTTTGATTAATTAAATTTAAAAATAATCCATTTAAAAAAATTTTGCCTTATAACCTTATAGTTCTAAAAATAGAATCCAAGCCCTTTTCAATTTACAAACGAATGGACAAGATCAATGAATATATTGAAGTTATTGCTGTCAAAAGATGGAGAAATTATTCTGAGCGGACGTCAAACACAGCTCTACGTTTGGATGCTTCAGTACCGAGTGATACCGAGCAATACCGATCCAAGATACAATAAAAGGGTGATGTGGCGCATCATGATTGGTCTTCGGATGGCGTTCGACGTCCGCACAATAATTTTTCCGAAAGATGAAGCTTACATTGCTACAGAGCAAGAAGGGAATTTGGATGCTAATTATGGCTTTTTAATTAAATAATAATAAAAAAAAAGAGATAACATTTAGTTAGAAAAAGGGAAAATAATATGCGTTCACATGAAATTTTTTTACTAAAAAATGCTAGCTGAACTTTATTCATTATAACTCACCATATATTTCAGTAAATGTATATTATTAGATACATTATTTCCTCTTATTGAGTAAGGAGGATTCATCACTCAAAAGAATATATAGTATCTTCCTTTACTTTTCTTTTTTTTTTTTTTTTTAAATTTTATCATTTTATGACAGATAGTATAATTTTGATATTAATTTTCTCATTTACAAATTACGTAACTGTTTGAAATACTTAAACTTCTACCATTTGATTTGTTTATTTTTCCCTCTTTGATGCAAATACATACGAGAAATGATGTATAAGGAATTTATACATGTTAAAGTATCTAATTTCTCTTAGCACATATTATTAGGGGTGTCAATATTTGACACGACACGAAAACACGACCCGGACCCGACCCGGAAAATCCGGGTTGAACCCGACCCGATTTCAAAACGGGTCGGGTTCGGGTTCCAGAAATCGACCCGTTTCAAAAACGGGTCGGGTTCGGGTTGACCCGGCGGGTTGCCGGGTCAACCCGCCAACCCGTTTAATTCGAAAAAATTCAAATCCCGCCTCTGCCCGCTGCCCGCCCGCGCTGCTAGCCCGCGCCAGCGGCTGCGCCCACGTCCGCCCGGTTCGGGTTAGGGTCGACCCGTTTCGCACCCGGGTCAGTTCGGGTTCGACCCGAACCCGACCCGTGACCCGAAATTGACACCCCTACATATTATATATAGTAGATACAAATTATTAATTGGTGGAACTTTAAATGGGATGATGCGGCATTAGGGTGTGTGTGCGGGGGTGTGTATGTGTATATATCATAAATAATTGTCCTGAATAAAAAATAGCAATCAATAATATCTTCATAATTCTCTCTGCTACTCTTGCCGTGTTTTCAATATATCTAAAATTCCCCTTAGTATTCTTGCCATATTATCAAATTGTAATTATTTATGTTCATATTATACCATATTTTCTAGGAGAAATGTTATCAATAAGTAGCTTCCTTACATGTTATCTCTCATATGCATATAAATAGTACCATAAACCTATTAAAAATTTCACGATTTGAGGAAGGCTGCATTTAGCGAAGAATGTCGAGCGATGGTCAGGAACAGCATAATAACTCAAATCAGACATCGAAAATCACCCTGAAGATCAAGTACGAAAATAGGCATGATATATATTACTATGTTAGACCTATCGTCAAGTTCAAAAATATCATGAATCACTACTGTAATCGACAGTCTTTGGAAATCAATAATGTTGTCTTTCTCTTTGATGGTCGTCAGCTTCGTGATGAACAAACACCCGAAGATTTGGGTATGGAAGATGGAGACGAAATCGATGCTATGCTCCACCAAATCGGTGGAAGTATGATAAACTACACTTAGGGGATGATAGTACCTCATTATAAATTTGAACTTGTGTCAAATTTTGATGTTCTCTTGTTAGTTTTAGATCTCTTTAAGCTTGGTAAAGTCCAAATGGGTGTATGCTCTTCATTGAATCAAATGTTGGATTGTTATCTGATTGACTATCAAAATAAAATTACCTCTTTTTCTGTTTAAAAAAATAATGTTGTTAATTATAAGCGAATTATAGCATAAGCTGACAAGATAAGAAAGATGAAGAAAGGAAGAAAAAGCATATTCAAAGAGATGGGAATGAGCTTAATATTACTTAGAAAAGAGGGAAGAAGAAGAATATATATTTCTTAGAGTATATCCCATAATACTAGGGATATGATTATTTTATTGATCCAAAGAGGCCTATATCATCCCCATTAATGAATTTTCTTATACTACCTTTATATTTCATAATGATTCTTAAATCCTTTATACGAATTTGAGGGCGAAGATAGTTAAATATAATAAAAAATATGCTAAAAAATTAAATCATAATCTTTTCTCCAAAGAATATGAACAAGTGAATATTTGTTGGCTTATTTTATCTAGAGACAAATATAAAGCTAATTATGAAGGCCCCACTATAAGATTAAGATAGTGCTTAACATAAGATTAAGGGCTAAGATATCTTCATTAAGAAAAAAAAATCAATAAAGAGCCTTAATATGAAACTGAAAAAATTATAATAAAAATTCAAGCTTGGAGCTTAATCTTTCAATCTAAAATGTTTTGAATTTTTAATCATTAATTTATATTTTTTATTTGAAACACTTGCAATTTTTTTTTAAAAAAAAATTTAGGTTTCACTCCATTTTCTTATTTGCTTTCCAAAATTTAATTTTATCCTCCTTTATTTTTTATATATATTGTATTTTAGAATTTAATATAATAGATCAAATAATGATAGAATGAATGAGAAAATAAGTATTGACTTTTGACAAAAAAAAAAAAAGGAGAGTAAAATCTCTAGAGTTCAATGCTAGCTTTGTGGCGACCCCCCTTCACCCTATTTATTTTCTTCTTGTTCGAAGATCGACATTTCTTCATAACATTATCCCAAAAGCTTATCGAGGAAGTTTCTAACTTGAAGCTGGCAACCACAAGTAAGGTTCTTTCAACCTAATTTTGCTCCTACCACCATCATCTCAAAAAAACTAGGAACTCCTTTCAATGCTTTAGATCTGACCTTCTCACACATCCCCTATTATTACATAGCCTTTCTAAGCCTTAAATACACCCTTGATCCCCTAAACTATCTTAATATTTTACAGGGTCTAAACTTGTGCAATGGGAGGCACGCCTCAGTGCAATTCTGATAAAAAACAGTTCAAGAATATGCCTCGAGATTTTTTTGTGTGATGTGAGCTTCAGTTTTGTTGAGGCACTTACCAAATCCTTAACTAAAACACCAAATAAATCACGCCTTCACGCACTCCCAAGCCACAATAACTTCATCTCAACTATCTCAACCTTAGCCCGATGCCTTGGTCATACTATTTCAGTTTGGGAGACATTGGATTTTATAAGTGATGAGATATGAGAGAGAGAAAATCATTAGGACAACACTCAAACGAAAACCCTTCAATGATGACTGCAGATAACTTCTGAGTTATGACTATATTATTTCAATTTTTTTTCAAAAATTAAATGTGGATAAGTTTGGGTTTCAAAAAGAAAGAATATGGAGTTGAGCTTGATGTTTTATAATATTTTTATGCAATTCCTATATATTATATATCTTTTTGCTCTTGTGATATTTTAATTTTAATTATATTTCGCACAATTTATGAATTGTTACTTTGCGTCTTGTGCAATTTTTGTTTCATATATATGTGAACATGTTATTTTATTATTTAATAGAAAATTAATACAACATTCTTTGACATATTATTTGATAATTATACCAAAAAAAATCTTTTAATATTTATTTTAAATTTCCACAATTTTAAAATTTTGAGGCTTATGCTTCAAAACAGCATAGGTACGCCTCGTCTTATAGACGAAAAAGACCTCAATAACCAATTATACAATTTTAACTTTGATATTTATGACTTGTAAAAAGGGTCTACTAATGATCAAGATTGTTGTGAAGAAGAGAGATCGTATTTACAAGAAAATGGTTATGGTTTTTTTTTTTTTTTATTGATGTTCGACATAGTATTGCATCTATCATCCAATCCTAATAAGATCTTTCATCAAAGAGGAAGGGTATTAAAACTTTATCATTGACTTGGAGGCTACAATGGATCATTTGAATAATCTCAATAAGCTTCCCTTTGCTTGAGAGGAAGAGTTAAAATCTATGTTTCTTTGCTTTGAGATAAGCGAGGTGTAGAATGTTAAGGGAACAATTTGATATCTTGTGACTGTTCTTAAAGCCAATAAATGTGTACAAAATATAAAGAATGAATGTTCAAATATTTCATAGTTATTGAGGGTTTGGTAATTAAATTCTAGTTCTAAAAGGAGAATCGATGGTCCTTATAAATTTTGTAATGAATGGGCGATATTCATGAATTTGTTCAAGCTAGTTCTACTACATGTGATGCTACCAAAAGATGAATTGAATCGGCTTATGTTGCTACAAAGAAAGTAGAGAAGTTGAATGTTGAGGTGAAAGTTGTAGAATTGCCTACATAAGTTGTGGCTCAATTGGGAACAATCATTACAATGGGAGATCCCTTAAGATTTGCATTTGTTGAGGTGGTAGATTCTAATTATGGCTTTCAAGAAGAATAAGATAATAATATTTTACTAAAAAGAAAAAGGAAAAGAGCAAGTCTAAAATTTAAATTTTTTACCAAAATTAACTAAAAAACATTAGCACATCTTAATGCATTATAACTCACCATATATTTTAGTAAGCATATGCACTTATTAGATATATTATTTCTTTTTATTAACCTAGGGGAACCCTTTACTCAATAGAATAGTATAAATCTGGTCAGGAGTAAGGCATCTAGCACTATACATATACATATATATATATATATATATATATATATAAAATATTGCAATCAATAATGTCTTAATATTCTCTACTCTTTTAATGTTTCGAACATCTCTAAAATTCCCCTTAGTATTCTAGGAATGTTATCAACTTGTAATTAATTGTATTAATAATATACCATATTTTCAAAGAGATTGTTTCCAAGATATAACTTCCTTATATGTCATCTCTCATGCATATAAATAACACAAAATACCTATTAAAAGTTCAATAAGAAAAAACTTATATAGGCATTCCGCATTAGCTGAAGAATGGCGAGCACTAGTTCGAAGAAGAATAAGAAGTCAAATGAGGTGACAATCTTATGTCTAAAGGTCAAGAGCCAAGATGGGGAAGAATTAGTTTACAGGGCTAAACCTAACACCAAGCTCAGCAAACTCAAGAATGACTATTGTAATCGCTACTCTTTCCCTATCAATTCTATTGCCTTTTTATTTGATGGTCGTCGGATTCGTGATGAAGATACTCCAGAAAGTCTCAAAATGGAAGATGGAGATGAAATTGATGCAATGATTCACCAAACTGGCGGCTGATCAACAACACTTAGGGAATGGTTGTTGCTCTTTATAAATTTGAACTTTTATGAACATTTTGATTTTTAGTTGTTAGTATTGGCTATAGCAATAAGCTGAGTAAAGTCTAAATGGGTGTATGCTCTTCTTTAAATTAAATGCTAGCTTGTATCTAAATGGTCATCAAAATAAAATTACCTACTTTATGTTTAAAAATATGATATGGTAAATTATAACAGATATTATAGCACATGCTGAGAAAATAAATAGAATAAAGGAATGAAGAGGTTGCATGTTCGAAGATATGGGATTGAACTTTTATTTGTCAAAAGAGAGGGAGGAAGAGGATTTTTTTTTTTCTTTTTTTGCGGAGTTTCCCCCTGCCCATGTCATTTATCTTGTTGTCTAATACTTATACTAACTTGAAATTAGCTATAAACTTCGTCATTGGTATTAAATAGAGGAAACTAGTTTTAAGAATGGTTGTAGTACTTCCCTTCAATTTTAAGGGAGGGCCCTATCTCATCTCGTTTTCCCTCTCCTCCCTATGTTGGCATCATAGATCACTCTCCACTACATATCACAAAAAATGATGTTATAAGCTTCATTATCTTATTTTATTTAACCTTTTTGGGATTTGTTGATAATAAGATATGGAACTTTTACTAAAGTTACTCACAACTCATGAATTATGTGTGGGTTCCTTGTGAATATCAATATAACTTTTTTAAGGGAAATAACAAGGTACTTTGATTCAAATTACTAATGATAGAATATTAGGTTTGCGTTCATATCTTGTTAGCTTTTGAGATTTTAGTAGCACTTAGTCATACAAAAATATTATGTCATTTAAGTAGGAAAAAAATATTATGACAATAAAAAATAAGGAGAAAATGCCAACTCATTTTACTACCTTATATGGCTCTTCATATGTTTTAGTAGAACTATCTTCTTCTTAGATCAACACTTCATTTTGTTGAGGAAGAAGAAATATTATGAGATGTAGGGATTGATGACCTCAAAGTTTCAAGCAGTGGAATGAACCATAATGAACCATAAGGCTAAAGTTATTTTAATAAATTTAAAGTAAAATTTAAAACAAATGAGTCAAGGATCCAATAAGAAAATTATTCTTTTATTTATGGAATGAAATGTTATTTTAACTATAGTTAGATTTAAAACATCTTCAAAGAGAAGAAAAAATGCTCTCCCAATAACTAGGAGGTGTCTAGTTCCCCTTAAGATGGAAAGTTATGAGAATAGGATTTGGCGTGATGTCCTCTCTATAAACATTAAAAAAAAAAAAGAATTCTTTTTGGGTCAACCTTAGTTGTATGATATGAGTGTAATCTAGTTTACATTGTTTTATTCATAATAGCCTCAAAATAAGCAAAACAATTAGGTAAATATTTCTTTCAAAATGAACTAGGAAATAAAATAATGATATTTCAAACAACTATAATTACCCACTTTGATCTTTCAAATCTTCGATCCTTAGTACACCTCAAATTTCAATTTTTCTTATTCTTGTTGACTTCTTGATGAATCGAACTCCTACAACTTCTGATATCTTCCTTTCCAAAATATCTAAAATTTTACAATAAAATTTTCATGAAAACTTGATTTAATTAATAAAATTTAATAACAATTAAATGATAAAAAAAATTCCTAAAATTTCAAAATCATTTCTCTCTCTCCCAAAATTTCTTCTTCTTTCTTTCAATCTCTTCATTTATCTTAAATTTAATATTCCCACTGATTAGATGAAGAATTAGGAAACAAATTTATTCAAAATTTAAAAACAAACCTTATTCCTCTCGCTCGTTCTTCTCGTTCACTGAGATTTCTTCCAATTTACCACTTCTTTAGCGATAAGAATGAAAAAGTGTTTGTGATTATTATCCCTAAACACGATCAATTGCTAAAAATTGTGAAATGATCTCAAAATTCCTTTCCTCACACGAGTTTGGTTTGCTCAGCCATCCGCCTTTAGTTCTTTTTGCGAATGTGGGGGAGGGTTTTATTAAGGGTTGGTCGGTTCAACTAAACTGGTTAGACCAAATCGATCTATCACAATGCGCCAGCATAGATTTGCAATCAGCCTATGAGTTGAGACTCAAAAACCTATAGAATATGCTTAGGAGGAGAGGAAAAAATTTCCTATATTTAAATAAGAATTTGATAATAAATTCTTGTATGCTTAAGTGTATGGATTCATATCATTTTTAAATTACACTCAGTTATCTCATTTAAGAAATTTAATTAAATATAATCAATATTGTTGATATTAATTTATAGGATGTCAACAAAAGTCAAGACCTGATATCTCATCAAGATTCAATTAGGAAAAAAAAAACCAAATTTGAGTTGACCCATTTGACTAGGAAAAAAATCTAATTATAATTTGTATTTGCGCTACAACATGTATTGTAACACTAGTAATGTAATTTTAATAATATTGGTAATAATAACTTGTATTAATTTGCATATGAAATTTTCACTAATATTTCATTTTAATATATCATAACTTATAAATTTCTATCGAATTTTTTTACTATTATTACTTTTTCTAGGCATAATGAAATTTTTACAAATACTAAAAAAGGAAATTCGCCTATCCAACTGTATTAAGTGCTAGACACTTTATGGTGGTTGAAAATTTTAATTACATCACTTTATACTATTATCTAACACATACAAATAAAATTTGTAAGAGATGTAAGTTTTATATGGAAAACTCGAAAGAAGAAAAACTAGAAAATCTATCCTAATTAAATGAATCGTATACGAAAATATTTTCGTTATCATAATTAAAGAACATGTGATTGTACGCAGCAAAGAACGATTGTCTAATTCTCATTATTGTGATTACAAAAATTGGGTGTCCACAAATGAATAGTTAAAACCTCAATAATAAGATTAAGAATTAATAGTTTAGCAACAATAGTTAGATAATAAAAGTCGAGCGATGGTGGCAACAATCGTTGATGGTGGTTGTCGACCATGTTCATCGAAAAAACAATAAAATTATTTAGCTCTAGAACATCTCCTTTTGAAAATATGAGGCCCTCTTTAAAGCATTTTTAGAGGGGCATTTTGATAATTTTTTCTAGAATCCAAAATACTTCGTTGAAAGTCCATTATGATCGCCTTGATCATAAATCATTTATCTATTATAAGAGTGCTTTAATAATATCAGAATTGAACAATTTTGGCTAGTTAGATTTGCCTCATTGAGTTGCTCAATTTAACTACAAGCACATAAGATTTGGAGATCATTAAGCCCTTCAATTAAAGCTCATAAGTTTTCAAATATACCTCAAATCCTTGATTTGTGTTTATTCAAATCAAATCAAATAAGTTGTAGTGTTGATGGATTCATCTCATCGAGGCATTTAATTTGACTTCTAATTTTATTGAAATTAGAGTTTATAATGTTGAAAAATAAGATGGTTAGCCTCCACTACCAACATTGTTGGCAACTGTTGGTGACATGCAATGTCCTTTGGCACGCGCACCCCAGCATCACAACAGTTCCCTAAAATCCATTTTTCCTCAAATTAAAAATAGAAAAAAACAAGGAGCATAGTGTCGTGTCGCTCTCAATGGGCAAAATTCAATCATACAAATTTTCACAAATGAAACTCTCATGAAACATTTTAAGATAAAATTGATGTATTCTGAAAATAAAGAGACATTAACATAACAAAAAATACATAAATACAAACATACTAGACTTGTCAGATCAGATCTAAATTAATTCGCAGTATTGTTATAGTGTATATTACAAAAAGGTCAATGTTATCTTATATAGGCAATACACAATTTTCCTTGCACATGCTCTTATAAAATACTATCCTTGATAATCAGTGTGTAACACATATCAGAAGTACTAAACTATCTTATAAGGGGAGTTATGAGCAGTAACCGATATTTTTAATCTTTGTGGCAGAGCTCTGATCTTCTTCTTAAAATGAGATTTAATTGTCTTCTATTTAGAAGGAATATATTCAAAAAGAGATTTCACCCCCTTTTAAAATTTTAAATTTCTCTCCAATCCTAATATAACTATTATCAAAATTCAACATGCTGATCATACAAGAGATTATGTCGAAAAAAAAAAATAATCCAATTCATGGAGTATAATTTGTAGCTTGATATTAATTAACATTTTGTATTGATATTTATGATACCAAGCACAACATTGGTATTAAAACTGGTGGAATTATTTGAGAATTTTTGAAGATGAGATTAAATTTGTACAATTGCATCAAACTTTAAGAAGAAAAAGAGCGCTCTTTGGAAGTTGGTGTTTGAGTTTGGAGACTTAATTACTATGTGTTGAGATCATATAAATTTAACAGGTTTGTATTTGGCTTTAAAATTAATATTTCTTCACATATAAAAATGACTGATTTTCACAATCAATTTATTAAAAGCAATGACTTCTCCATCTTTATGTAAGAGAAATTCTTATTTATGTGAACATGCCTATCACATGAAAGTAAGTCCTTTATATTTCTTCAAGATGTTTCTTAGTGAACTCTTACACTTTCTTAAAGAATATTTGAATTGCTTTCGATGAGCAATGATAGCCTCATGAATAGTTATTCTGTTACAAGTCAATGAATAAGATCAGTGGAGAGGACTATCTCTCATAAGTCTATCATAAAGTACTCCAAGAAAAACACATCAAGGTAACTCTTTATCAACTTAGGATTTGGCATGCTTCACAAGAGAATCTTTAAAAATAATATTTAAGTTTCTCTCCCTCATTTTAGCAACAAAAAAAATATAGGAGTCTTTGATGATCTTTTAATGGGCAATAATTTATTGAACAAAAAACCTGAATATATCAACAAAGATCAACAAAGTATGATATATTTATATCCAAAAGAGAGTAGGATCATGTGCAAATTTGTCCTCTAAGAGTTGTGAGAAAGACCTGGAAGTTAACCACATCAAAAGCATGTTGAATGTGCATGATGGTCCTATAGGGATCAATTGCTCATAAGGGTAAAAAGTCATATCATATGGTTTAATGATAGAAAACTTAAACCCCATTGGAATAGGATGTTGGAAAATTATATCAATTAGGGGTGAAGATTCTTGAAGCTTTGGATGACGGACATATTGGCCCCTTTCCTCAAAAGGAATTTCTTTTGAATCAGTTGAAATATCTCATCTCTTATAATATTATAAGGTTTATTAATAAAGTGATGTTGATTGAAGTCATGTATGGCTAGTGGAGGATTACTCATTAGCCAAGCAATTCTTGAAGAATGTTTTGCACTAACAAAGTCTAAGAGATCTTGATGAGCTCTAGTGGATGGGAAGCTACAACATCTAGAGGTACTACCTGAGTTCATCAAATTGATTGGCCCAAACTATTAGTAATTTGTGATGAAAATTTTCCATCATATTATGATGATGCTTTTTTTTAATCTATCAGCCTCTAAAAGTTGCAGGATTTGAAATTCTTATACCCTAAGCATACAATCTCCTAAAGTGAGACTTAGGAGGATTTCACTACTTATACTATGTTGTTAATTGAGAGATTGATTGTCAGTCATTGAAAAAATATGATGAATGATTTTCCAAATCTGACACCAAACTATTTATATGCTAGAAATATACAATGATAGAGTACTTAATATCTTAATTTTATACAAGTATTCAGCACATAGAGATAAAATGTTGTAAGAGACCCTAATAATTTTTATATGGAAAACCAAAAAGGGGAAAAGCTATGGGGTTTAACCTAGTTGAATAAATTTATTAAATAATGAAAAATAGAAGCTATTCTCACAATTAAATAAATACATTAAATCATGGAGGATAAAAGAATACTCCCTTTCTCATAATTAAATAAATTCACTAAATAATCAAAAATAGAATAATCCTCTCTTCTTCAAAATTAATGAATATGCATTTATACACAGTAGAAATTAATTTTCTAATTCTTGTTACATGGATAACAAAAGTTGGGTGTCCATAAATGAACAATTAAAGCCCAATAATAAGGTTACATGTTAACAATCAAGCAATAATAGTTGAATAATAAAAATTTGGTTATGGTGGCGGTGATTTGTTGATGTTGGTCATTGCAAGTGATCACTAAAAAATATTAAAAAAATTATTTAGCTCTTTTAGCTCAGAAATCGCTCCTGTGTAAAAATATACCCTTTGACAGCCTTTTTGACAAGGATGTTTTGGTAAATTTATTTAAAATTAAAAAAAACACTACACCAAATGGTTCATATTGATCCTCTCGATAATATATATTTATCTAATATTTGAATGCTTAATGATGTCAAAATTAAAAATTCTTAGGCTCCTTAAATTTGTCTCATTGAACCAATCGACTTGACTACATATATATAAGCACACAAGATTTTAGAGATTGTTTGGTCCTTTAATAAGTGTTCATCTTATTTATATATATATATATATATATATATACTTTAAAAAAGAATAAATTTGAAGTTTAATTTGATGTTCTATAAAATTTTTATGCAATTCATATATTATATATATTTTTGCTCTTTTGATATTTTAATTTTAATAAATTTCGCAAAATTTATAAGTTTTCACTTTGCGTTTTGTGCAATTTTTGTTATATATATATATATATATATGAACATGTTATTTTATTATTTAATATAAAACTAATATGTCATCCTTTGACATATTATTTGATAATTATACCCAAAAAAAATCTTTGAATATTTATTTTCAATTTTAACAATTTTTAGATTTTGAAGCTTATGCTTCAAAACACCGTCCTTAGGTTATGCCTCACCTTACAAAAAATAAATAAATAAATAAATAAACTCAATAACCAATCACACAATTTTAAACTTTGATGTTTATGACTTGTAACTCGCCTTACATTAGCTTGAGATTGTTACAGTGTGATGCAACACAATAGATTCAGCTTCAAAGGATAATTTATTGAGTGAAAGCATTTGAGACAATGTTGGGCCCACTAGTGTATAAAAAAAAATCCCTATATTCCAAAAAAAGAAACTTATTTTGCACCTAAAAGATATGTATATGATGGTTTTTTTTTTTAACAGTTGACACAGTATTGCATCTATCATCCACACCTAATAAGATATTTCATCAAAGAAGAAGGGTATTACAACCTTTATCATTGACTTAGATGCTATGGATCATTTGAATAATCTACAAAAGTTTTCCTTCACTTGAGAGGAAGAATTAAAATCTATGTTTCTTTGCTTTGAGATTAGTAAGGTGTAGAATGTTAAGGGCAACAATTTGATATCTTGCGATTGTTGTTAATGCCATTAAATGTGTACAAAATATAAAGAAGGAATGTTCAAATATTTCATAGTTATTGAGGATTTGGTAATTATATTCTAGTTCTAAAAAGAGAATCCATGGTCCTTTTAAATTTTGAAACAAATGGGCAAGATCCATGAATTTGTTTAAGTTATTTCTACCGCATGTGATGCTACCAAAAGATGAATTGAATCATCAGCTTATATTTCTACAAAGAAAGTAGAGAAATTGAATGTAGTGGTGAAAGTTGTAGAATTGCCTACATAATTAAGTTGTGGCTAAAACGAGAGCAATCATTACAATGAGAGATCCCATACCATTTGCATTTGTTGAGGTGGTAGATTCTAATTATGGCTTTCAAGCAAAAAAAGATAATTATATTTTATTTTAAAAAATAGAAAACAACATGTCTAAATTTAAATTTCTTACTAAAATTAACTAAAAAATATTAACACATCTTAATGCATTATAACTCACCATATATGTTAGCCAACATATGCACTTATTAGACTTATTATTTCCTCTTATTAAACAAGGGGAACCCTTCAGTCAATCGAATAGTATATTGGAATGTTATAAAGGAATCCCTGCTAATGCCAAATTATCAACATAAAAAAATTGCAATCAATAGTATCTTAATATTCTATACTCTTTTAATGTTTTCAACATTTCCAAAAATTCCACTTGGTATTATTGGCATGTTATTAAATTGTAATTAATTTTGTTAATAATATACCATATTTTCTAGGAGAATTGTTGCCAAGATGTAACTACCTTATATGTCATCTCTCATATGCATATAAATTGCATGAAAATCTATTAAAATTTCATTAAGAAAAACTTTAGAGGCAATCTACATTAGCTAAAGAATGGCCAGCACTAGTTCAAAGCAAGATAAGGGGAAGAGTAAGAAGCGAAAAGGGGAGGAAATCATCAGTCTGAAGGTCAAGAGCAAAGATGGGGAAGGGGAAGAAATAATTTACAGGGTTAATGCTACCTCCAAGATCAACGAGCTCAAGAAAGACTACAGTAATTACCAATCTTTCCCTATCAATTCTATTGACTTTTTCTTTAATGGTCGTGAGATTCGTGATGAAGATACTCCAGAACAGCTTAAAATGAAAGATGGAGATGAAATTGAAGCATTGATTCAATAAACTGGCACTAGATCAAACAACAATTAGGGAATGGTTATTGCTCTTTATAAATTTGAACTTATATGAACATTTTGATTTTCACTTGTTAGTTTAAGCTATGGCAATAAGCTGAGTAAAGTTTGAATGGGTGTATGCTCATATTTTAATAAAATGCTGGCTTATTATCTAAATGGTTATCAAAATAAAATTACCTCCTTTATGTTTTAAAAAAGATCTGGTAAATTATAATAGATATTATAACACATGCTGAAAAAAAATAAAAGAGATGAAGAAATGAAGAGATTGCATGTTCGAAGATATGGGAATGAAATTATTATTTGTCGGAAGAGAGGGAGGAAGAGGAATCTATTTTTCGTGTGGAGGTTCCACCCAGCCACTATGCCCATGTCATTTATATTATCGTCTAATACCTATACTACCTTGAAATTAACTATAAACTTCATCATTGGTATCAAAAAGAGGAAAATGGTTTCAAGCATGGTTGCAGTACTTCACTTCAATTTTAGGGGAGGGTCATATCCCATCTCATTTTCCTTTTCCTTCCTATGTTGGCATCACAGATCACTCTCCACTACATATCACAAAATTTGATGTCATTTACTTCATTATCTTACTTCATTTAATTTTATTGGGCTTTTGTTAAAAATAGGATATGGAACTTTTATTAAAGTTACTCACAACTCGTGCATTATGTGTGGATTCATTCTGAATTTCAATATAACATTTTTAAGGGCAATAACAAGGTACTTTGATTCTAATAACAAATGATGGAATATTAATCCTGCATCCATATCTTGTTAGTTTTTGAGATTTTAGTAGTGCTTGGTCCTACTATCTTATAAGGATAGTAGAAAGATAGGACATTTGTAAGATATCGAGTCTTCAGTGGTACAATGCTCTATAAGGGTGAAATTATCTTTCGGTAGTTTGTGAGTGGAAAAGAAAGTTTTAATTATGTTGTTTATTATAAGTTTTTAAATCTAGAATACAAAAAAGATATTAGAGGACTTTGACATTTCATATGTACATGGAGAAAGAGTTTGATAGATTGATTCAGACTTGGGTTCATATATAGGGTAGAGTGATTCAAGAATTTATTGCTTCTTGTAATAGAGCTATCATCCTTGCATGTTTGTAATCTTCTAGTAGTATATAAGGCCACTATCATATAAATACGTGAAATTATTTCTTGTTATGTTCTTTCCCTTATTTTCTCATGGTTTTTATCATACGATATGATTATTTGTTAGCGTTCAAAAGCACAACTTAATCTCCTTGTATCCAGCTTTAAGCCCTTATTATTAGTTGAAATTGTTTCAATAATAAATATTAATGCTAAATCAATTTGAAAAAATTCTTTGTATACACACAAAACAATAAATATGACAAATAAGCAAGTTATATATTGACATTGTTTAATTTCTCCATATTTGTATTTTATTTCTCCTTCAATTTCTCATTGCTTGTATGATATTGTATAAACAATTTCCTACGGTATATTTTGTCTAAAAGGAATTTTTTTAATATTAATTCAATGTGGCATAGAATAAATGTTTATTAAAATCATGAAATTAGCCCAAAAAAAAAAGAATTTTATTATTATTAAAAATATTTCCTAAAATATATTTGATCAAAAAGGAATTTTACTACCCAAAATAGCTATAAAAACTTGGAATGACTTAAATATTGAACATATATTTATATATTTTTAAATTATTTTAGTTATTTATTCTTATATAATTTAACTCTTCTAAAATATTACAATGGATTATGACTATGCCTTTCCATAATTTGGGACCCACAAATATTTAAACTCTTTATGACATGCATATAAATACTTATATAAACTATTTTGTAACTAATGGGTTTTGGAATAGCATAAACTACACGTCTTTTTTTATGACTATTGATCATTGTGTTGAGATTGTTACAACTTAAACTTAGTTTTTCGATTGTTGAGATTCTTGTAACATGTATGTTTTTTATGATTCCAAATATTATTATTTTGATTTTAGTTTCTCCTAACATATTTTGGATGTATTTCTTTTGTTATTTGTTTGTACTAATATTTCAGAAAAATCATACTCCAGATTATTGAAAACTTTAAATCAGATTAGATTAGGTTCATTGTAAATAGAGTTTGTAATTTTCACTTTTATTGAATCTGAGATTGTGTGATTAAAATTGAGTAACCATGCACACACACATTGGGGAAGTGTTTAAAATTTTTATAAATTTTTAAACTAATCATACTGCATGATTTTCTTTCGTACATAGTGATTTGGTTAGTTTATTTCCTCCAGCGAGCAGTTAATCAAAAATCGGGCGCAAAATTTTTCTAAGTAATGTTTGTACTATACGAAGTTGACTTCGCACAGATGACGTCCATAGTACCATAATGTGGGGAACATTTTTGTCCAAACGAACATATAATTTTTTTGAATTGTTCGTCCGGGATGATCTGGCATTCGTACAAATGATGTCCAAAGTAGAAAAATATGGGGAACATTTTCATCCAGACAAACATGTAAATTTTTTGAACTGTTTGTCTGGGATGATCTGGATTTCGTACAAACACCATCCAGAGTACGAAATTATTGGGAATATTTTTATCCAAACGAAGGAGAATTTTTGTATAACTATTCATATTATATGATATACATATCGTACTATATGATAAGATTGTATGAAAACATTTTGTATAGGATCATACCAGTCAATTTTGAAACATGAATCATACTGTACGATCGTGGATGCTCAAAATGGCAATTTTCAATTTTTTGGAGAATTCTTTGTATCTTTCATATAAAAAGATCCTTAGAAATTGACGTAAAAATTATTATTCTTAGTAATTTTTCAAGAGCAAGTGAAAGAGCATATTTGGGATAGTGTTTGAGAGAGATTTCTTGCAAGTGGAGTGTGAAGGATTCACAAGGTTACTCAAAGGTAAGGATCTCTTTTGTTGTTTTATTACTACTCTTCCTATCTTCTTTCTAGTTTCTCAAAAAAAGATCTTTGAAGAAGATCCGATACTCTACCGACACTTCGAGGGTGTGAAATGATGACGATACTCTGTCGACACTTGGAGGGTGTGAAAGGATGATGGTGCTCTGTCAACACTTGGAGAGTGTGAAAGGACGATGGTACTCTGCCGACACTTGGAGGGTGTGAAAGGATGACGGTTCTCTGCCGACACTTGGAGGGTGTGAAAGGATGACGGTTTTCTGCCGCGCTAGGGATTGGTGGAAGAGAGGAATTGTAAAGGCTTCTCCGCCTTGCTGTGGGGGCAAAAGAAGAGTCATTTTGGTAATAGTCCAATATCTGAAGAGGGAGTCTTCAGGGAGTGGATGTAGGTTGTGTTTGACCGAACCATTATAAATTTTTGTGTCATTTTATTTATTGCATTTTTATTTTACGCACTTTAATATTTTGTTGTTGAAAAATCTTATGCTAAAATTATAAATCAATTTTTTTAAAAATTTCAAAAGATTTTTTAAATTACCAACTCACCCCCCCCCTCTCGGTTAGCCTTGGGACATTTAATTATATCTCGGTTAGCCTTGGGACAATTAAGTCGATCTAACAACCTATACAGACTTTACACATTGCTCATAAGATATACAACTTACACTAACTTTTATAGCTCATATAACATGATAATATTCATATTGATGGTTACATGTTCTTACAACTATATATTTAAACTACTTTGGATTGAATGACTATATGCATAGTGCTTTCATTATCTTATATTGATTGAAGTTATGGGTTTACTAAGTTCTTAGCTTATTCTATAGTTTTTACATATTTTTAGGAAGGATTTATGATCAAGTTGAGTGAGATAGATCAGGCTTTACAAGGTTTATTGTATTATGTATTTTCGTTTATTCTTTTGAAGTCATAAGTTTATAGAGCTAAACTTATACATTTGTCGCACCTACCACTGGACCTGGAAGAAAATCACAAGAACCCAATGGGAGGGTGCAAGCTAAACAAAATAATTAGAACAATTTCAATCAATAATAATACATGTTTTCAATAATTTATGTCAACTAATAAATTATTAGAGCATCTAAATCCAAAACATACTAAATGTCCACTGAATATAAATAAAATTCCACTATACGATTAAATCAATTAAATAACTCTAACAATAAACCTATTAAAAATGAACCTGGTGTATGAACCTAAAAGTTGTCCTAGAAGCTCCACAACTATTAATTTGAAATCATAAAGTAAAAGGTGAGAGTTTGCAAGAAATAAAATCACTAGGTGAAACCTCACTAAGTAAAATATAAACGACAAGACATGGGCATAAATATATATAAAAAAAAGAAGGGCATAAGTGGAAAATAAGTATTGGATTAGAATGGCTTCAATTAATGTATAAGATATGAGACTTTTTTAATCTATAAATCAATTTGCTAAATCTTCTTATATAATAGAATTCATAAATGATTATTTGTGCCAACCAATAATCATTGCATTTGAATGCAAAGATATTCACTTAGAAGCATGCAATAATTATATATCTATCAATGGCTCATTAGTCATTATATATACTAGTTTTATTGCACGTGCATTAAATACACGTTAATAAAAATTTTAAAATAAAATTTTATTATGAATATTTTAGTTATATTTTTACTGTTAAAATGAAAAAATTAAAATTGAATAAATAATATCAATTTATTTAATATTTTATATAAATAATAAAAAATAATAATTTATTCACATTTAGCAAAAAAAAAAATTTTGTTATAAGATTTTTTAATTAAATTTTTTTGATAATCTTTAAGAGGGTATGAAATAAACAAGATTGAATATAGGATATGTGCAAACATCAATATGCCAAACTTGTAAATTTTCAATAAGACGAGAGGCTTTTCTTTTTTCGCTTTGGGTTTTAGGGCGATGCCCTAAATCCTCCTGGCGGCGACGCCAGCGCCTGGCGTTTCGTCTTCTCTTCATCAGGGAAGTCTCCTCTTCCTTTTGTTCTTGTGTTTTGGTGGTGATGGCTTCTTCTCGTCTTCGTGATCCTGGCTTTTTAACCGGTTCTTCGCCTCTTTCGTTTAAAGATGCGCTTTCTGGTTCTTCGTCTATTTATGTGGTGTTTCCCGAAATTAAGGTTTCTTCATTTAGAGGCATGCCTTCTTTGTGGATTTCGGAAATGGAAATCGAATCCTTAGCTGCTCCGTTTGAGTTTTCCCTTGTCGGAAAGTTTCATGCTCGTCGTCCATCTTTGGATGCTATTAGGAAATTTTTCTTTAATCTTAAACTAAAGGGGGATGTCTCTGTCACTGTTCTTAACAATCGGAATGTCTTGATTAAGCTTTTCAATGATTTGGATTATTGTAGGGTATTTGCTCATAGATCCTATTTCGTTAACAATTGTTTCATGAAATTGGTTAAGTGGTCGCCTATTTTAGATGTGGAAATCGAGTCTCCGGTTATTCCCATCTGGATTTTTTTTCCAAATCTTAGGCCTCATCTGTTTGCTTTGCTTATTCTCCATGGTTTGGGGAAGATTTTTGGGAATCCTTTAAAAACCGATAACGCGACTTCTATTGGTTCCCATCCTTCAGTTGCGAGAGTTTTGGTGGAAATAGAAGTAACAAAAAATTTTCCTGATAAAATTTGGATTGGCCCGAAAAATGCAGGTTATATTCAGTCTGTGGTTTTCGAAGAATTACCGAAATATTGTGTGTATTGTTCTTCATTGGGGCATTCTAAGGCCGGTTGCACCATTCTTCATCCTAATCTTATTCCTTCTTCTTCGTTGGGGGAGGGAGGGAGAACGGGTGTTCGGAATGTTGTTGATTGCTTAATTGAAACTGGTAATGTTATTGATTCTTCTTGTGAGAAAGTTATGGGATGTGAGAATGCTAACATTGCGACTGGGACCGATGTTTTACCTTCTGTTGAGTCTCCGACTGTTTCCCCTGGTGCTAAGGGTGATGCTGGTGTCTTTATGTCGGTTGCTGCTGATATTACTTTGTCTCCTAATGCTATTCCTTTTATTCCTTTGAGTGTGGTGAATGGTTTGGGTCCTAAAGATGTGATTGAGGAGATTTCGGATGTTGTACTGGTGCCGGAGGTGGTTTCTAATCTGTTAATGTTGCGATTCCTCCTCCCAAGTGTGGAAGGGGGGCTGAGGTTTCGCCTGTTTTGGGTGTTGTGAAGGATTGTGGTAGGCCGATGGTTAGTGTTAGGAATGTGGAATCAAATGTGTGTGGGCAGGTTGTTAATTCGGATGTGCAAGACATTTTGGATAATTTGGTTAATGTTCCTGTAACCGTGAGCGGTACTTCTGGACTTGATATTAAGTCTCATGGTGATTGGTTGCACAATTTGTCTGACTTTGGATCTGATTATGAGTCCTACTCTGATCCTGGTAATGAATTTAAAATGCCTCTTAAGGTAGCCTCTCGTGGAAAATTCTGGAAGAGAAGTGGCAGAAGAAGATAATTCGCTTTGGTCGTTGTTTGGTTCTTACGGTTATTTTGTTTTGATCATTGTTTGGATTGGAGGTTGCGGGGCGATGGTGTTGCTGGGGCTCGTGTCTGCGTTGGCTTCCTTGTTGCAACCTTTGGTGATTTCCACCTTTGCTGGATGGTCCTGGTGCTTTCGTGGACGCTGGCAGTCTCGGCATTTTACTGAGCCCTCATTTGGGGTTTTTATTGTGTCTGTTTCTTTTTATTGGTTTTCTTTGCTGTCTGATTTACCTTCTCCAACTGTTGTAACCTCGTTTTATCAGTTTTAATATAAAGGTTTATTTTTAAAAAAAATCAATATGCCAAACTTTTTAATCGGAATGTTCTAACCATGATTTAGTTAAGGCCTTATAGTTGTCAAATTTACTTTGAGATTAATATATAATTAATTAATCAAAATTTATATTATATTCATTTCAAAGATAATTTAATGACTACAAAATTCATCCCTATCAATTTATATTAGACTATCCTCAACATAAGTACAAAGCTAATATTTAAAGTTATCAATCCTGCCTAATAAAAAGTAGCTAACAACTTAAATTTGATTGAAATCCCATGGTATAGAGCAAATTGAAGGCTTGATTTTAAATTAAAATTTAAAGCATGTGTCAAATATAAAAGGCCCTCTCAAGTTAAATCTATGGCTATTTAAAAATAATATATCATGAGAATAAGAGATGTTAGTATAGATAGAATACTTAGCTAAATATGCTGCATCCAAAGTCACAATATAATAATGATTAAAATGGCACTATTTTTTAATCAATAAAAAAATTAATAAATAATTATTTAAGCATAATTGGCACATTTTTAAAATTAAAAAATAATTATTGCTAATATCTCCAACAAAATTTTAGCAAGATTATTTATAATCATCATTACCTTACCAAAGCATGATATAATTATAGAGATAATTTTTAATCTTTTGTTCTACTTTAGAATAACTTTTCATGTTTTAATCCATCAATAGCATTAGACAACAAAATCAACATCAAATATGCAAAATTCTGGTCTTCAAAATTTCTTATTCAAAACAAAAAAAAAATCTTAAAGACTTCAGATGTCTTGAATACAACAGAAAATCTCACAAAGCAACAAAACAATGACAAGCTACAACCACATAAATTCTTACTATTAGATTATCATATTTGGCCTCTTCAATGAATCTCTACTAAAGTAGAAGAAGGTTTGACAGACGAATGCATCTATTATAATTTCCTCCCCCTTCTATCGCCCTTTCAATAGGTGCTATCAGTGGGAATTGGGGTCACATCCTCTGCATGTAAAGAAATATAAATATATTATGCAATGCCACTCTAAACCCTAAACAATAAAACCTAAATTTTTAATCCAAAAACTAAGATTAAATTCATTAATTGGAATTTGAAAGCTTTCAATCAGAATGCTAGAGAATATATGGATATGAAAATCGAGAGCAACTAACTTAGGTGTGGAAAAAAAGGAGAATATAAGGATGGGTGTGGCAAATTTTGGAAGCATAGAGTCCCAGGTGTTGGATTGTCCAAACAAAGTTTATTCAAGTGATGATAAATTACTATGCTTGTCTCCAATACCATCGCATCATATCATGTGTGCTTATAAAAGAGTAGTAATGTAGTAAAGTACTGAGAAAGAAATAAAGACCCTATGTTTGTCTAAATCAATATGCAAAATAGATCCAGCATACTTCCATATGCATAAGCTTCATACTTGAAATAAATTTCATACTTTTCCCTAGTTAACATCATATTCACACAAGTCCTACTTCCAAGGTTCATAATGTTTCGCTGTCCTTCTTCTTATTGAAATTAACATTCACTACTATTCTAGAATCACAAGCAAATAAAACAAAAAAAGAATGAGAATCCTCCTATGCATCACCAAGTAAGCAAAGAAGATGTATGGAAGCAAAAAAATCAAGCACATAGCCAATTAAAGGCATGAGATATTGTCACTATCGTCCAACTAAGGTATGAGATATTGTCACTATAGTCAAAACAAGGACAAAGTTATACTGCTACATAAAGTTCTATATTAAATGCATTAGTAATTAATTCAAAATTGTTTTAGAAAGCATGAAGAAAATTATCTCAAACAAAGTCTTAAAGAGTTCAACATATTTTGAAAAATTATATCTTTTTTTAATAAAAATATTAAAAGATGATTTAAAATAATTTAAAATACATCTAATATTTTAAATTAATTTAAACTTCAAATTAAAGAGCTTAATTTTTTGAGAAATTTGATATATTACAATAAAATTTTGGATTAATTTTTAATTTTTAATGAATTATTTAAGTTTTGTTAATTAAAATAGCTTTAAAATTAATTAAAATTAATTAAATTATGATCGATGACACTGGCACTGGCGAGAGTGCAACGTGGCATAATCTGAGCCATTGAATCAAAACTGTGGATCTGAGGAGTCTGCATGGCAACATCCTGATCATTGAATCGAATCACGGGCATTAATTGGCAATGAATGCACAGCGCCAATCATTAGAAATTAATGTCGTGATGCGGTGATGCAGCACCACAGATACTTATCTGAGTCAGCATTAATTGAGAGTCGCCGGATCGTGTGATTTTTGGTTCAATGGCTTAGATCAAACCGGACGAGAAAATAAACCATAGAGACAAAATCACGATCAAAATGGATGATCAAACAACACAATCTGGACCGTTGATCAAATGTTCAATGGCCCAAAAAATGTAATATGCATGTATACTACAGGTTTAACCCTAGAAACAATATTTCAACTTGTTCTCTCGATCGGGTTAACCAAAATGAACAAAATTTTAAACACATATTAAAATCATAAACAAAAATCATGAGGGATTAATTTCGAAGCTTAAGACATGCTAGACATAAAGTTATTTAAACTAATGTGTCCTATGCTTGGGTTAAGGATTTTACCCAATCTAACCATTTGATCTGGGCGATCTTGGGCTTTTTGAACTTGTAGTTTGTCCACGTATAAATCTCTAGCTGAAGCCTCAGTCGAAACAGCTATGGATCAAGAGATATCAGCTTTTGATGGAGCTTGGCTCAGTTCATCGAAGAACTCGTTGCCAGCGGGCTTTCACCAAATTGATGCAACCAAAAGTTCCCAAAATAAATAGGAAACCCTTGGTCACAAAAAATAACAAAGATACTCTTTCTTATAACTTGAAATAATAAAATATAATAATTTTATAACATAAAAATGACGCTTCAAATCTTAAAATAAGAACTCCTAAACTTGGCATTCCTTGATTAAGAGAAAGGTACAGATGGTGTCGAACTTTTGGAGAGAAGAAAGAGGTAAGAAGCTGAGACAAAGGGTGGAACAAGCTCGCAAGCTTTTCCACGAAGAAAATCGCAGGTTTAGGCTCCAAAAAGCACTCACATAACACTCTTTTTATTCACAAAAACATCTCATATATATATATATATATATATAGGGAAAAGGGACAGCCAAACAACACAAAATACCTCCATTTAAACCAATTTAAAAGGGGAAATTAGAAGGCCAGCAATCAGTTCAAAAATAACACCCAAAGAGCCGCACAGAAAATCGAAAAAGGCAGCTAATAGGGAAGGAACGGATTGCCAGGCAGGTAAAACCGAAACAGGCAATCAAGAGGGAAGGAATGGGCACCCAGGGAATGGAACAGGCAGCCAGGGGAAATCGGAACAGGCAGCCAAAGTGGGAACCGGAACAGGTAGCCAAGGGGGGAAGAAACCAGCCACAAAAAGGGGAGCTAGGTGGGGAAACCAAAGGGACATTACAGAGGGGGGAATGAACCAAAATAAATCCTCATAATGAGCTAAAAAGGAATTAAATTACCCATAGTAATGAGATGAAAAATAGCAGCTCAAGCATTAATGACCTGATACATAGTAGCTCCATAAATACAGCAAAAAATTTAGAGCCAAGACCCAAACTGAGAAGCAACCAGCACCCCAAGAGATAAGGCAATGTTTTGACCCCCCTCCCCCTACATCAGATTCAGTTGTGAAAGTGTAGAGGATGCTCTTGAGAGTTGAAATGTAAGTCTAAGAACTCTGGGGAAGCTGGAGGTAGTAAGAGATAGCTAAGGATTGAATGAGATTCATTTTGAGTCTTTTGCCCTATTCAAATGACCTGGAGATAAATGGACGGTTCTAATTGATTAGAGGCCTCCCTTGGATTATTCACATGTGTCTGAGGCCATTGGTTGGCAGCGGCATGGGCTGAGCAAGCTGGTTTACATTGGTTGCCTCAAGTGGGAGGGGGGGCCACTTCTTGCCTCTTTAAGTTAAACAAAGGGTTGGGCTTGGTTTCGATAGCTATTAGAGAGTTTTAGCTCTTATATGGGATGACTCCAATAGCTAAGACCATAGAAAAAGGGATTACCTTAAACTTTTGACCATTTGAAATGGTTTAAGGTCTTGAGTTGACTCTAGGACTAATCAAGCAGTCAATATTACTTAGGTGGCAAATAAGAAGTTGTTACTTACTTCTTGAATGAATCCCAAGGACTTGGGGCAATGGGTTTCGAGTTTATAGAGGAGGCTGTCTATTCAAAAGGAGTTTAAATGACTTATTGACTGGTTTGATCGATCAACCAAGTCAAAGTTGCTAATGTGGCATCTAGGGAAAATAGAGAGCTATTTGAAGCAAGTGTAGAAAGGATCAAAGGGTTAGAGCTTAAAGTAATAGTGAAGGCACAATATATTTAACCAAGAGCTCAAAGTTGACTTGGTCAAATCCCATAGAATTTGATTCATCTATGATTGAGACATATTCAAGGCATGGAATGGGATAAGTTTGAAGGTTCAATGAAATTTGGATGGGTCTTATTTAAATGAACATGAAGATTTGACCCAAACAAGACAAGTTTGACCAGAGTTTGATTAAGTTGACCAAGTCAATTATTGATTGGGTCAACATGTCCAATCATGTCCAAAACACTAAGGGAGGTGTTCAAAGAAGTTTAACTGAGTTCATAGTTGATTTGAGATTGAATTGAGTGGACACAAGGTTTATAGTTTATCTGGTCAACCTAGGTTGACTTGTTCAACCAGAATGATCTTGTCAACCTAAGTTGACTTGGTCAACCAAGTTGACCCAAGGGCAGGGATTAGGTTCAAGATATTTGAATTGATATTTTGAGTCTATTGAGGGTGGTTCGAAGGCCTGGGGTTCAGTCAAATTGGTTGTTTGGATCCTTAAAGGCCTATTTTTTCAACTTAGGTTGACTTGGTCAACCAAGTTTACCTAGGGCCTAGGTAAGGGTTCAACATGTCTGGTTTGATGTTTGGAGACCTATAGAGGTGGTCCCAAGGCCTGGGGAGGTCATTTGTTCTAAAATGGGTATTATTTTTTATAGAGGTGATGGAAGTGTTTAGAAGGTTTGGAAAGAATTCCAAAGTCAAGTTCTATAAGGTGACAGGTCTAGTGGCATAAGCCGTAAGTATTTGAAGGTTTTGTAGTCTTTGGACATCAATTTAATTTTTAGGTCTAGGAGCCTCATATTGAGTTCAAATTTGGTGGGTTGACTCCAGGGACATGTCTGATCAATATGCTACTGACAGATCATGAATCAGAGATCATTTGGCTAGATTTTCATATGATATAAAAAAACATCTAGAAAGGGTTTCAAGATTTAGACACTTGGTCTTAGGTTTTGAATTGAAAGTCTAAGTTTGAGCTAGATTTTAGGTTTGATTAGTTAGGTTTTGGAATATCCAAATCAAACACAATCAGATAAATGATTGGGATTAATTGGATAAGACCAAGGTTTAATTGAAAATCAGATTGGACTATGATTCTAGGTAGGATAGGAGTCTATGGTGGGATTTGGATTAAAGGTATGATTGAAATCTAATTGAGGTCTCTATGATTGACAAGTGGAAAATTGTCAACCCTGTGATCACCAAGCAGGAGCTTAGAAAGGCCCTGATGACCTAATACAAAAATGAGGTCAACAATAAAATTATGGAACACTCTTCTAATTATCTTAAAGGGGACAAAGCCTATCATACAACAATAAAACTCAAATCTTCTAAAGAATGGGCAAATGAATACAAAAATTACATGGAATGTGATCCTACTCAATAATGGCCCACTATCAAATCCATGGCATCATCAAATTCATCAAAACCATTTCATTTTTGAAGAGAATTTTTTATGTAAGGCAAACCTTTAGAAGCATATGAAGATCTGCTATGTTGAAACTCATCAGGTCGAAAGTAATGCATGTATTGTGCATGTGACCCTCATCAAAGACTGGGATTTTGGGATATATTTGGTTGAAATGAGTTAGGATTATGCGATAAGCCCCTGATCCTACTTGTATAGCTTCCGTTGTAGTGCTATGATTTTTTGCCACTACTTCTTTCCCTAGGCCATCCTCATTGCCTGCAAAATTTGAGAAATTTACTCATCTTAGTATTCCTTCACATTTTAGGATATTATGAATGACATTTATATTTATGAGTGATTAGCATGGTCTTGTATCACCATAATATACCAGTTTCTTGTAACTCAAGCTCATGATTTTATGTTTTTTATGATAACAAATATTATGGCTCACATCCTTATGTATACTTCACAACAGGAAAATTGCCAATTATCAGCGGATTTTCAACGAAAGAATTTTCGGCAGATTTTTCGATGGATTATTTAGACATATTTCCAACAAATTTTCAAGCAGATTTTCCGGCGGATTTTTTGACGAATTTTTCAGTGGATTTTTCGATTGAGTCTAATCTGAAAATATAATTTATTCATAATTTAATTCATTAATAATTTTATAGTTTATTTTAATTAATTATTAATTTAATAATATATTTTAATTAATTATTAATTTAACATAGTTTAATTAATTGTTACTTAAGTAACTTATTTTAATTATCAATTAAAATAATATATTTAAATTAATTAGTTTTATTGTAATTTTTGTAGGTTTTAATATAAATAAAAAAATGTATCAATTAAAACACTTTTGTAGGAACGATATGGTCGTCCGACCAGCACACATGTGGGATGGTCCTCGATTTGACTCTCAGGGCAGACAAGTGCATTCGGGCTCACTTGGGCGCGGATGGGAGTAGGCTCACCAGCCCGGGTGTGAATGGGAGCGAGCTCACCTAGGCGCGGGAACCAGACCAGCTAGCACGGACGAGGGTTGGAACCAGGCTCGCTTGTGCAGGAGCAGGCTCACCTAAGCCGATATTTTTTTAACTGTTTTATTTATTCTGACGCTTCTTTTCTGACGGAAAAAATTATCAGCGGACTTTTTCTGCCGAAAAACATTTTCGGTGGTTTTTTTTTCGATGGAAAGGTTTTTCGACGCTCCATTTACCATCAAAGACGTTTTCATCAGAAATCTGCCATAAAATTTTGAAAATTGCCATAAACTTCATAATTTTTCATCAAAAATTTTGCCGAAAATACGTTACTTTCTTGTAGAGCTTGTATTTGAAATGTATTTTTATTTGTGTGTGTACTAACTTTTTGAAAACATCATGCACCATCCAACAAAGATTCAAGGCTCAAGATTTGGTAGAATATGTTATGTTGTAAAGATTTTTATAATATTCACTTATGTATTTTTTAATTTCTTGAGTCAAATCCTATAAAGGCGTATGTTAGCTTGGTGACCATACCCACACACACTCAGGAGGAGTGAGATTAAGTCAAAACCAAAAGTTTAAATTTTGAACTAATCGTATTGTACAATTTATATCGTACAGTATAATCAGCTCATCTAACTAATTATACTGGACGATTTAGATCATCCAGGACGATCAGTTATGATCATGAAAAATAGCCACCAATCATAATTTATGCAAGATTTTGAATTTCATATTTTATTCTAATTGTCCATCATCCTAGACGACCTATGACAATCATGCCTAAATTGATCCTTGATATTCTGATCGTATTATACGATGTGGATCGTATTGTACGATCAACATAGACAATTTTGGTCATCCCATGTTTTGTCCTGGATGAACTATATTTCAGTTGAGCAAATCATCTTAGATAATTGAATAATCATACTGGACAATCTGTTCAAATACTTGAACTGATCATACAGGGCAATATTGATCGTACTAGCTGAAAGGTCTATTTTGTACTAATTGTACTGGATGATCTTTGACGATAGAATTAAGTTTTTAGGATTTTTGAAGCCCTCTATTTAAGCTTTCTCCAAAGACATTGTAAGTGTCTTTGGCATGCATTGAGTCTCCGAGGGGGTTTTACATGGTTGCTCCGACAAGCTTGCATCTTAGTACCTCAGATTCAAGGTTTATTTTAAGGGAAGTTTTGGAAAGATGAAAATCTCTTTGGTGTCAAAGGACCCGGCTACTCCCCACACCGGAGAAGGTGAAAGCAATTTAAGGTTCTCTATCTGTTAAAGGATTTGTGGTTCTATGCCGTCTCTTGGAGAGAGAAAAAGGATTACAATTCTCTGCCGCACCGGGTTGGTGGAAGAAATTTTGTAAGGGCTTCTCCGCCTATCTGTGGGGACTAAAGGAGCGTCACTGAATATTTAGTGCAATACCTGAAATGGGTGACTCTAGGGAGTGAACATAGGTCAGGTTGACCAAACCACTATAAATCTATGGTATGTTTGTTCTTAATTTTATTTTTCCACATTTTATTTTTGCATTTATTTTTGTGATAATTTTGTGGATGAAATCTCTGATTTTTTGTTATTATAAAATTACTTTGCTTATGCATCAAGGGATAAAATTATTTATTTTTTAGATGTTGAAAATGGTTTAAAAAGGGGATTATTTTTATTAAAGAAGTTTTAAAATTATCAATTCACTCCCCCCACCCCCCTCTCTTGGTTAGCCTCAGAACCAATTCATAAGGGTTTAACAATCTTCATGAACTTTATAGTTCCCAGCCTGGTATGCCATTTCCCACACTATTTATTCTCTCGGCTGCTTTCAAAACAACAGCAAATGCCTGTGGACAGTAAATAACACGGACACTGTACAAAGCCTCTAAGCCTGCTTTATGAATACACTTCTTCACTCTCCTAAAAACTGGCATAATTGTGGCCATGTCAACTAGACTTCCAGGCCTCTTCCAATAGCTTTACATTTTACTTCCTAGGCCAAATAAGGTAGTCTCCAAAAGTTGAGGCTTTGATCCTTTTGCTCTGTTCTCTTTTTCTTCAACTTCAGCAAAGCAATCTTCACCCAAACCATGGGAACTGAGAATAGTGTCCATGGAAGCTCTATTATGTGCCTTATCTACCCTCCTCCCATCTCTTTGAAATTTAAAGGATGAAATCCCTTCGTCACCTCCATCACCAATCGAGAAAGCCAACAACAATACTAAGCAACGGAACTCCTTCAACTCCCTCTCAATGCCACAACATAATTGACACAAATTGAGCTTCTTCGCCTTTGTCTCCCATATGATTCCAACAGGATCGATCTCCTAACACTTCAACTTCGTCTTCCCCTCTCACCAAGAGAAAATGAACATCAATGGTTTTCCTTCCCCGTCCTTCTCTTGAGACTGAACCGTCTTATCTTCCTCATCCTTTTCATCTTCATGCGGCTCCAAGCGACTGAAATGACGCTAATCAGGACAAAAAATTTAGATTTATGAGAAATTTAGATTTAAAATTAATTTAAAATGAAGTATATATAAAGAACATTAAATTATATAAGTATTATTTTTTATTTATTAATTAGTTATAATGTTATGGATGGTCAAGATAATTTAAGAAGAAATAAAATGAATGGCTAAGATTTGTTGGGGAAGGAAACATATATATATATATATATATAACATGAAGCTAACCATCAAAATAATGTCAAGAAGAACACTTAGGGTTAATACGAATAAATAAACAAATTTTATATTATTTTATCACCAATTAAAGTATACCAATTGTATAAAGTATCATAATAGACCACAAGTAGCCCAGCTTTTCAGTCATGTGCTGCTCTTTTTAATCCATGTCATGATCCAAAAAATAAATTCTTAATTCAAATGAATTTAAATTAATCATACATTCAAGGCATTACATCTCAAGGCATTAAATAACTACAGCAATCAATCAAACATATTTTGAAGTAAATGATTCTACAATCTTGATACGCCATCACAAAATTATTTTGATCGGGCACGAATCTCGAGGCAACAGCTAGTTGGAAACTTCAAAAAATAATTTTGGGAGCACCCGAACTCCAATTTCAGCAAGCTTACAGTCAAACTGAGTGTCTCGGAAATACGAACCCAACGACACCAAGATTAACCCAATCCGAGCCCAAATTAGTCCGAATCAAGGGCTCAAAGCACTATTGGAAGGTTCAAACCACAATTTGAGTTACCAAACGGTCTCCAATTTTGACGAGATTATACTCGAATCGAATGGCTCGACGAGACGAATCCAAAGAGCTCAAGATCGATGAATTCTGACATCATTAAGGCCTTCAAATGCCCAACGAACCGTGCATGATGAAAGGATTCGATATCGGCCGTCCATTCAAAACACTCCCAATTCGCCCCTGATCTCATGCCTATTTATGGGCTATGCCACTCCAGAAAAACTATAAATAGAGCCCTCATTCTACACCAAAGGGGGCTGAAGTGATGAGAGAGAAGAAGAAGAGGAGAAAGGGGACAAGGAGATTCCTCACCTCCTCGAACATCGCCGGAGCTCTTCCTGCCGCCTGAAGACGTCGGAACTCTGCCAGATTTTCAGGAAACGCAGGAATTCTGCACAACTTCCACGTGGTTACTAATGCAATGCATGCTAGTTGAAATGTCAGCTAATTAATGCTATAGAATTTTAAAAATAGGCTTATAGAAAAATAATTTTTTGAAAAGACTGGGTCTCCCTATGTTCGGCACTTTATCCTCATAGGCCAGATTATCCGGACTCTACCCACAGGCAGGGAGATGTCTTATAGCAAGTAAAGAAGAATGCAGTAATATGCATGCAACCCCGGACGATTTCGGCAGTTCCCTAGGTTCGTTAAGTTTCTAAATTATTTAAAACTTAAATATTAAATTTTGGTTATGAGTAGAAAAAATTTTATAGTCCTTAAAGAGCCTAACGAAAATCCAGGCAAAAATAAAAGTGGCATGCAAGAAAGAAATCTAGAAAAAGCAGGTAATTCTACTGCGCAATCAGGTAAACACATCAATATAAATCCAGAATAATCAACTAAATGACCATAGCCAAATTGCTCTTATTACAACCCAGATATGCAGAAAATAAAGTGGCCGGGCACCACTGCCAACAACCCGGATTTCTAATTAGAAACATATTTTGAGTTGAATGCTAAATTAAGATGATTAAATTTTAAATATAAATAATAAGATGTTAAATAAGATTTATCTTATTCTAAAGGAAAAAAGGAGAATTCAAATCTTAAACTCATATATACAAATTATTAAATGCAATTCATATACTAGCTTTTACTATAAAAATATATAAAGGTTTCCTCAATTCTAATCACCCTGAAAATATATGAATTACTAATTATTAATAAGAAAAAAAAAAAAGATAGGGATTTCTACCTCATCTAAACGAAGAAGAGGAAGAAGGACAACTTCGTGGGAGATCCTTTTGGTTTCCTCTGCAAACATTAATTAACTCTTCATCTTTGTTGCAAGCTATCAAACAACAACCTCTTTCAAGCTTCCAATCTTAGAAGAAAGGAGATAATAGTGGTGTAAGAAATAAAAATAGGGGAATAAAGTGCCAATGATTTTTTAGCTTTCTATCTCCATCGACTTCCTCTTCATCTACCGTGCCAACGCCATGAAAGCGAAGCCACCATACCATGAAGCAGCTCACCATGGCTCCTCTCTCTTGTTGGCACTTCCTATGCCATTGGAGGCTGACGTTAATCACCACACCTTTGATTTCCTGCCAGCACAATGAATTGATGTCTCTCCTTGCACGCTCTTGCAACTTGTCTCTCTTCCTCTCTCACACTTGATCCACGTAACTTAAAGAACAAGTGGCATGAGGCAGCAATGTTAGGAACTGAATTGGAGAAAAGAAAAGTTGAATCGATTTGGTTCAGTCTAAAGATAAAAATTGGGTTATTACAACATTGATGGATCTCCTAAATATTATAAAATGATTATTGATGAATGAATATAGTTATATATTTTGATGAATGTGATTTAAAGTTGTTTCTACTAGATTTATTTATTTATTTATATTACTGAATTATTTGAAACTCTAGTCAATTAATTAAGGGATAAAATATGTAATTCTTTTAAATTTTGATCGCGGAGTGTTACAGTTGGTATCAGAGTGAAGGTCATTGAAAGAATTGGATTGTAAACTATAGCTATAAGAATTGATTGAGACTGGTAGAGATTGGATAGTGTACTCATTTCTGCATTTATAATCACATATATATGTATGATTGAATTATAATTTGTTAGAAAAGGGAACAATATTTAATGCAATGGACCTATCTAAAGTTCCAAATGAACAGAGTGCAATAACCCTATTGATCTAGAGTTCTAGATGAAAAGGGAACAATATTTAGAGGGTTGCTTACTTATCTATGATAAGTTATCAACACCACACAAATTAACTATCTAATGATTAGAGTTTTAATTTGTTTCTAAGAATGTTGCACAAAGAGGGAGGAAGCAGTTTGGTGAGAAGATTAGGCGGTTGATCCGTAAAGTCAATCTGATGAACCTTTACTTCATTGGAGTGGATGTGATCCCAAATAAAGTGGTAGTTTATCTGTGTGTTTTGTGCGAGCATGAAAAAATGGATTGTTAGTCAAAGCTAATGCTAATGTATTTTCGCTGTGAAGTGGAGTTGGTGAAGAGATTTGAATGTTGAAGTCATTTAGCAAGCTGCAAAGCCATATAATGTCGGAGGAAGCTAAGGAAAGAGCACAATACTCATCTTTGGTGGAGGATTTGGCCACGGTTGGTTGCTTTCTGACACTCCAAGAGATGAGAGTGTTGCCCAAATAAGTGCAGTAGTCAGACATCAATTTCCTATTGATGGGATATGAGACACAATCTAAATATGCATAAGAGTGAAGAGGGAGTACCTTTTGTTATTGGAAGACTAAGATAAAGAGTGATTTTACTATAGCAGAGTAAATGTTTGAGGAGTTGATAGTGTTTGTTAAGAGGTTCGCGTATAAACCGGCAAAGCTTATTATTACTAATTAAAATGCATTGCATAAAAGTTTAAATGATTGTTGATTAACACGCATATTGATTGACATGTGTACATGTGTGAATAAATGGATATATGATTTAATTGATAATCGATGTGACCACTGGTTAATGATTTTATTATATCTGTTAAGAGTCCAAAGTGAGAAATATCAATGATGACATTTTTTCAATGTGAATAAATTGTAACAGTCTAAAATCTAATTTTCCTAAATTCTGAAATTAACCAAGATAGAGCTATGGTAATGAACTTGAGGCTGTGGACCTCTAAAAGAGCACTGCGCAAACGGGTCGATTGGAAGGGACAGATTGGATCGTGCATACGACTAACCATTGAGGATAGAGGTTGTCGTCAACACACCCCGATGGGTAGTAATATACACGACCTAATCATGGGTTTCCCCCACCCGATACAAGAGTTCGAATGAGGTTTAGTAGATGTGGGACCGAGTTTCCCACGGGTGCAAGCCCCCGTGGTTAATTACATCTCAGGCAAGAGCCCGAGAAAACTCTCGATTAAGGATCATACATTATCCCCTCCTAAAGTGGGATTGGCACAGGGATGTAGACTAGGAAGCCCTATCCAAAAGGAAGAAAGGTCAGAAGGGCTGAATCAACATGCATGGTTCATACCAGCATTCGGAGGCTCTAGGGCACTAGAGAGAAACTAGAAAAAGAAAATCAAGCATTCAATCACATGCGTGAGAGAAGAGATGGAGGTGGTGTCATCATGTGACGCGGATAAATAGGATTTATAGTCCCTGAAAGAAAGGGACCTACCTACTATTTAACGCATACTACGAGACCGAGTGTAGTAGCCTCGAATTCTAAATCTAGATTGAGCTTAGTGTTCTACGAAACACTAAGACCCGTGTCCTAGCTAATGCAGTGCAAAACCTGGACTTACCCCGGCCTGGATTGGGGAGCCAGCTAACCACCTAGCCGCTTTAAAACCATGCTGTCAAGCCAGTTATGAGAGATGGGTGGGTGGTACAGTTATTGAGAAATAGGACTGACATCTAGAGAGTATCCTAAGTGGTCCTAGACTTATGTAGGTCAGATGCTCCTAACTGATGCTATTAAATTTTATTTAGTTGGTTACTAATGCAATGCATGCTAGTTGAAATGTCAGCTCGTGAATGCTATAGAATTTTAAAAATAGGCTTATAGAAAATAATTTTTTGAAAAGACTGGGTCTCCCTAGGTCCGGCACTTCATCCTCATAGGCCAGATTATCCGGACTCTGCCCGCAGGCAGGGAGATGTCTTATAGCAAGGAAAGAAGAATGCAGTAATATACATGCAACCCCGGACGATTCCGGCAGTTCCCTAGGTTCGTTAAGTTTCTAAATTATTTAAAACTTAAATATTAAATTTTGGTTATGAGTAGAAAAAATTTTATAGTTCTTAAAGAGCCTAACGAAAATCCAGGCAAAATCAAAAGCGGCGTGCAAGAAAGAAATCTAGCAAAAGCAGGTAATTCTACTGCGCAATCAGGTAAACACATCAATATAAATCCAGAATAATCAACTAAATAGTCATAGGCAAATTGCTCTTATTACAACCCAGATATGCAGAAAATAAAGTGGTCGGGCACCACTGCCAACACACCCAGATTTTTAAGCCTATGACAGACGCCAACAACTTTGAGTGGGATATTGGGTCTTCAATCTTCAGTCTTCTGGATGTCTTCTCTTTGGATTCTTTGGCTCAATCTTCCTTGGACTCCTTGGATCTGTCGTGGCTTGAATATCCAAACAAAGAGACAATTCCCCCCAGTAGGGGGGGATTGCCTTTTCTCTTTGGATATCTAAAGCCATCCAACTTGGTCTTACAAATGGAAGAAGACTCTCCCCTTTAGGGATGCCTTCTTCTTTTTGAATCCGAGTTGGATAAGAATATCCTAACTCACAATTGTTTTCACAACTCTTAACAATTATTATAAATTATTACATCCATTTTAAAAAAAATAATCTAGACTCCCTGCATGGTTATCCTAATAAAAATCAGAAGCAGTTATATATTGAAATGAAAATAACTCAAACCATTGACCCTGTGCCAAGCCATGCTCTTAATTATGAGAGCTAAGCGATCCACTTTTGTAATTATAATTATTAATTTAGTCCTCATTTTATTAGGGGGGCTGAGCAAGCATCAGTATAAGACAACATTAGAAATCATAATGATGCCCACCCCTTTTATTAGCTTGAGCATGACCACCTGCACGGAAGAAAAGTATATATATATATATATATGACGTTTCTAACCTAGGGGTAAATCTAGCGCTCATCACATCATCCACAGAGTATAAAAAAAGTAAGTAAACACACCAATCATTTTCAAACAGCATGCAATGAAAACCACGGAAAACTCCGACACACAGCAGAAAAATAAAATCCAGCGGCCTAACTTAGATCTAGAAGTGGTGCCCTAGCAAACAATTATATGTGTGTGTAAGGCTGGTGTGGTTTGGACAGGTCCTAAGCAGGATAGTTAGTTAAAGTTATCTAGAGTTCAGGTTTGTTGGGGGTCTGAAAAGGATATTTTAGTTGAAATTCAAATATTAGTGGATTAGAGTTAATTTTAATTATTTCAGTTTGTTGATCAATTTTAAGAGCTTAGGATACTGATATTTAAAGTTTAAGTGATATTAGCCAATTTTGAAAAGTTTCGGGTCCTCCTATAAACTAAGCTAAGGGTCTAAAAGGTTACTATGGGAAATAGGATAGGTTTGGGATTCCTAACACATTAGAAAAATACTAGACCTTAATACGAGTAGTTAGCAAGGTAGTACACTGTAATTGGAGTTTTCTAGGAAAAGTTATGAATTTTCTAAGTTCCGGGTATTTATGGAATTTCTAAATTTCCTAATAAAGGGCTGATTTTATTATTTTGATCCAAATCAGCTCCAAACTAATTGGAATCACTTCCAAAGGTCATGGATGACCTGAGAAAGTGTTCCCAAGTGTTTGGAGAAAATTTGGGATTTTTTAATAAATTTTAATGAATTTTTAGGGCCAAAAAGGTAATTTCCACCTATGGTCAAATTAAGGGTCAACCTTAAGTCAAACTAAGGAACCCTATTTATCTAAGGTCAAGAATTAGATTCTGGTCAGTTTGGGGTATTATGGGTAATTTTTGACCTAATATGTATTTATTGTAATTTTCAGAAGGTCTTTGGGCCTTATTTAAGAGGTTATATATGGTTGGTTAATTAAGGGGTCTAACAAGCCCTATAAATTCCTAGAAAATTCTGGGAGGTTTAAGATGTCTCTAAGTTCAAGTGTTGAAGTTTTCATGTCAATCAGTGATCTATCCTTGCTCCTAGAAAATTTCTAAATTCGCTAGACGGGTCCTTAATTTTTGTCCTTAGGGTGTCACTACGTCATATGGGTTTAAATAGAGTTTTACACTAACCCTCAAGATAATAATGCATGGGAAACATATAAAAACAATAAACACACCATGTCCTTAAATCTAGGAGAGCCTAAGCTAAGTGCTCGTGGTGCAACCTACAAATGTGATCTACGACGAACAAAAAGTAAGTACGAACAATGAAGGGATTAGTGAATGATTGGGATCCAACCACCCACTAATCCACTCCCCCATGATTGCTATTCACACATAGACTCTATGTTTAAAATTCCATGCATAGTGGATCTCCCAAAATTAAGATTTAATAAAATAGGTAATTTTAAAATAACTAAAAATACCTAAATGTACATATATAAGCTTTTGGAAAATAATATGATTAAACATAGCCCAATTGATATCTACATAAATATAGGGGAGAACCACTGGTCACTCAATCAAGGCTTCAAAGTAGTTTGAAAATAATTTTTTTTAATTTTAAAATAATTATAATAATAATTATATAAATAATATTAAAATAGTCCCATAAGCCAATCCAAATAGGAATCTGTCCAGACAGCCAGCAAGAGATATTGAAAATAATTTTAAAA
>NW_021319518.1:6886585-6913767 GCF_001605985.2 Dendrobium catenatum | reverse complement strand
ATATTAAATAGTGCTTTTAACTGTTTTTAAAATAACTTAAAATCTACATATCATTTTTATTAATTTAGCATATATAGGATAAAAATACGATTAAAACGAGGTCTTATACGTCAAAAACAGAGTAAAAATGAATTTTCTGTGAATTTTTGAAGTTATTAAGGTTTTAAAATAATTTTAAAATCAATTTTAGTCAAATCGGATGGCGGCGGCTATCGATGCGCCACGTGGCAGGCGCAGGTTGGCTCCCGCGGTTCGGCGCAATCATTGCCCAATGGGCAATGATTACCGCAGCATCGGAATCAGCGCCGAGCCACTTATCCGAGTAAGCGGGGCGTCTGGACAGTCGGATCGAGCGCGGTTTGGATCATGGACGATCGGGATTGCGCCACGTGGCTACCCGAACTGCGGGATCATCCTCGCAGTGAACGACAGGCCACGGGCGGTCGAAATTCGGACCGTTGATCACGGATCCAACGGTCTGGATTCGTTCTGCGCGTGCGAGAGGCCGAATCAAAACCCTAAACACAAAAGTGTCTCGTTCTCTCGATTGGATAAACGAAATTGAATAAAATTTTAAAATTATATTCTACTTATGAACAGAAACCATGGGGGACCAATTTCATAGAATAATATTCATCCTATAAAAAGCTAATTAGCTTAGTGTGTTCTAACTAGGGTTCGCGATATACCTCGATCCAATGGATGGATCCGGTCGATCCTGGGTTCGTTGGACTTCTAGAGACCTCACGAACAATCTTCCTCTTGAACTCGAGCTCCGAAGCACCCTCGATTGATCGGAAATGGTCTTGGAACGAATTATCCCTCGGTCTCGCCGGAATCTCGCCGCCGGCGAGTCTTGGCCATCGGGATTCGGTCGGGAAAGTTGGAGGGAAGGTCCAGGAGCTCTCTCCCAAAATTTTAGAACCTGGGGTGGTCTCTAGAGAAAGCAAGAGCAAAAAGGTCCTTCTTGAAACCTAATTTCTCTTATTTAAGTGTCTAAGCTCTAGATCAACGGCCTAGATCTAATCTAGATTGAATTATGAGGGAAATTAGAGGGAATTGACCCTAGTTTTCGTTTGAATTTCAAAGGGTATCAATTAGAGCCATTAAATGCATTAAATGGCTCTTAATAAGACCTTAATGGGTCACATTAACCAAATTATGACTCGATTTGACCAAGTCAAGGTTTGACTTGGTCAAACCAGTCAATTAGGTCAGAGGAGAGGTGGATTGAGCCATGAAACCCATGAAATTGATTTAGAATTGATTTTAGGCTTAAAGAGTCCAAATTGGTCAACCCTGGTTGACTTGGTCAACTGGGTTGACCCAGGGTCCAAGTCAGGGTTTAACAGACTCGACTCGACTCACTGAACCCATCAGAGAGGGTCATGGGGTCTGGCTTGGTCAATTTGACTGGCTTGGTCAATTTGACCAAGTCAACCTCTTTGACCAGGAGTCTGGGCAAAATCAAGGTCAACAGAGGCGCTATAGCCGAAGGAGTGGAGGTAATATTTAGAGGGTTGCTTGCTTATCCATGATAAGTTATCACCGCCCCTCAAATTAACTATCTAATTATTGGAGTGTTAATTTGTTTCAAAGAATGTTAAACTAAGAGGGAGGGAGCAGTTTGGTGAGAATATCAGCCTGTTGATCTATGGAGTCAATGTGATGAACCTCTACTTCATTGGAGTGGATGCGATCTCAAATAATGTGGCAGTCTATCTAAGCGTATTTTGTGTGAACATGAAAAATGGGATTGTTAGCCAAAGCTAACGTTCATGTATTATCATAGTGAAGTGGAGTTGGTGAAGATATTTGAATGTTGAAGTCATTTAGCAAGTGGAAAAGCCACATAATGTCAGAGGCAGCAAAGGCAAGAGCATGATACTCAGCTTTAATGGAGCATTTGGCCACGGTTGATTTCTTGCTGACACTCTAAGAGATGAGAGTGTCACCAAAATAAGTGTAGCAGCCGGTCGTCAATTTCCTATCGATAGATGTTTGGGTTAAAAAGGAGTTTTGAAAAGTTTAGTCTTCTTTTATAAATTTGAAATTTACTTTGAATTTCAATTCTAAAATGGAACAACCCGACAAAAAAGATATACTACCTCAAGAGATAGAAATAAGATTTCACAATGGGGTCCATATTTAAAATTGTAAATCCCATCTTGAAAGTCATACTCGAATTTAAGAAAGAACTACATATAGCTCCAAAGGGCCAAAGTGTACTTTGATCGAATATCTAGATACGATAATCTAGATGAATTATTGTTAATTTCATATTCAAAGTTTTATCAAAGAATGATATATCTCCCAAAGGAAGAAAATATCTTTCATTATCAATTGTTCGAACATAACAGTAATGATCATCATCGATTTTGATTTCCCCAAATGAGATTAATTGAGTTTTGAAAACTAGTTTTTAAAAAAGTAGGTGTAGGTTCGTAATATCCTATGAGCACAAGCCCTCATAGTTAATTACATCATAGAGAGGCTGAATTTTTTACGAATACTCTCAATTAAAATAATGGTAAAAATTATGTTCAAATATCTTCTGTGAGTGATATCAAAGGAGGTAAATTTTGTAATTTCAACAGGGATTGGATCAAATTGGAGCACTTAGTTCAAGAGTCAACAGAGGAGATGTATGAGACACTTTGAGATTCTGAAACAGTTTAAGAAGTGTCCCAACTTAATCTAAATATTGGGCTTTAAATGTTAGATTGAGAGAATCATTAATTTGAGTTGAATAAATTATGAGAAATTTAGGATTATATTCCCGGAGGTTGGGATCTTATAATTTAAAATATGCTCATATCCTAAATCTATTTTGGGTACCAAATGACGGTAGCCCAAATCTAACTAATGCAGTGTAAAATCCGGACTTACCTCGACCTGGATTTAAGAGCCAACTAACCACCTAGTCAATTTAAAATCTATGAGTCCGATTATTTTTATGAAAGAGTAGCATGGATATTATAATTAATTTTTTTTAGAATTGGGACCGACATCTAAAGCAGATCTTATTTGGTCCCTTGACTTATATGGGGTGAAAATGCTTAACTCAAATGCAATTAAAATTTAGACTCATTTTTAAATTGATTTATAATGCAATGCATACTGATCGACTCGATAAATGTATACAATGAAATGTATCAAATTAAAAAAAAAAGCTTAAAAATTTTTTTTTTCCTAGAGATTATGCAACACCCCCTTGACAAATATGCACCCTCAAAAATCAGGTGGTCTGTCAGAACTCACAAGCGGGGGTGTGCCTAACAGGGAAGAGAAGCAATCAATATGATTATGCAAACTCTTGACTATCCCGGGCTTACTCTTGGATCGTTAGAGTTTTTATGTTGGCCAAAAATTTTATTTTAATTTTAAGTAGAAAAATTTTAAGCATTGAAGTGATTTGAAATTAGGCTTCCAAATTTAAAAGGACTATTCCCTGAAGGGTATTCTTTCCTCTTTGGAATCCAATTTTGGATACCTATATCCTAACTCAAAGACTAACTTTCATAAATCTTAACTTTAAATAAATTACATTAATATAAAAGAAAAAAAACTAAAATCTCCTACAGGATTATCTTAAGTATTTAATAATTAAATATATCTCAAACAATTCATATATATGCAGTAAAATAAATCACACTTGGTCATGCTCTTATATATTTGGGGGCTAAGTCGCTGAGGCACCTGTAGCACTTATAATGATTATTAATTTAGCCCCCTTTTTATTGCTCTATGAGCATGGCCACCTATAAAAAATCTAGTAAGCAACCAGATCATTCTTAACATAAGGGTATGTTATCGCTCAATGCATCAATTCATAGAGTGCAGTAAAAGTAAAAAAGATATGTTAATTAATTTTTAATAACAACATGCATCAAAAACATAGAAAACTTAGCACACTGGTAAAGTAAACACTGTCCTAGCCTAGACTAAAGTTGGTTGTCCTAGCAAGCAATACAAAGTGTGTGAGAGGGTTGTGTTTGTAACTCCCCAAGATCTAACTTGGAAAGAATTTCAATCATTTCATCAAAACCATTTACCAGAGCTATCTATAACATTTAAAACATCAATGTACAGGTCGATTCATATCTCAAAAGATCATATACAATACTCAGGAACTACACAGCTCTCATAGTGTTACTGGGGTAAATCCAAAACTGGATAGTTCGTTAGAGTTATCTAGTGTTCGAGTATGTTAAAGGTAGAAGGGGATATTTAGGTTTAAGTTTAAATATTAATATGATAAAGCTTAAATTATGTATACTTTAATGGTTAAATGATTACTACCTTTATTTCTCACTGAGGCCATAAATTTTATTTCACCTTCATTGGGACTAAGCTAATAGCCTCGTAGGCTTGGGTTACCTAGTGGTAATCGGGGTTGATTAAGTTGATTTAATTGGTTGATGGTTAAAGATTAATAAATTTTAATTAAGTGTGTTGACTACTTGTTCAAATGTTTAAGTTCAAATTTCTAAAAATTTTAAGTTGATTATCAAATTTTGGAATTATTTAGATTATCTTAATGGGTTAACTAAAAGGTCAAAAGTTGACTTTTAAGATTAAGGTTGGAAGTAGGGTTTTGACATATTTCTTAAATATTAAGTCTTAAAATGAGTAATTGGACTTTGCGTTTGCTCATTTTGGAATTTTTATATTATGTTACAACTTTCTTAAGTTTTGAACTAGTTTTGAACTATGGTTGACCAGGGAGTTGATTTTGTGACTTTGATTAAATTAGGTATGTTTAACATTTTTTTAATAATGCTACCTTTTAATTAAATTTTAATTACTTTTTTGATTAAATTAGATTTTCCTAGAATTATTGGTTATTTTCTAAAGTTTAGATATTTTTGGAATTTTCTAAAATTGCCTAATTAAGAGGATTTTTAGATTTTGATCTAAATCAATCCCAAACCTCTTGGAATTATCCCCAAAGATTAGGAATGACCTAAGGGATGTTTCTAAGAATTTAGGGATTTTTTGGAATTTTAATTAATTGAATTCATTATTAATTTTCCTTTAAAAATTAAATTATGATTAAATTAAAATTTATATGATAGCACTTTTATTTTTCATGGTTGAGGGTTCAATTAGGGTCAATTAGATTCCTTATGTGAATTTTTTGGATTTAATATGAATTTTTAGTGAATTAATTAAGGTTCTAGGCTAAATCTAAGGGGAAAATTTGGGGTCCCTAGTTGGTGGACCAAATGGGCACCAAATCTAGTGAAATTTGGACCATAGATCACCTGATTTCAATGTCCAATCCCGCTAAATTTGGGCCCAAATGGTGCTCGCTAAGGTGGCTAACTAAGACACCTAAGGCAACCTCTAGGTCACCTTAAAAAATCCTTAAGTTGCTACCCTAGGCTTGGATGGGGTGCAATCAATGGCTTTAAACTCCTTGAACTAAGCACAATTAACACAAACATTCAATCCATAATTCTCATTGGAAAGATCATAAGGCTAATTTGAAATTATGGGTTAAACTATGCCCCCTAATCCCAAATTAATTCAAAGTTGCCCTTAAACTTATTAAACAGAGGAGAAAAAATTTGGACATCTCAGAGACATATCCAAATTCATCATCCCAAAGTCCCAAGCCATCGTGACATATAGTTTGACCATAAATGCTAAAATATAATAAATGTTATTATTGGAATTGAGATAAACACATACATAATCATGGCTTGGAACTAAGGGGCTTTTGAAGATCTCCTTGAGATCTTTCCAATGATCTTTAGAACTCATAAATCAACCAAGTGGATTGGGAGATATGATTTTTCAAAGATTCCTTGAATTTTTTGTGAAAGTAAATACCCAATTACCCAGTCAGCCTACGCTTTCTACGCAGCGCATCCTGATTGGCGGGGCAATGATTACCAGCTAACTGGATAACGTGGATTAAACCCAATCCGTCAAATGGAAGATCGAACGGCCACAATCAAATAGCCTCTAGAACCACGGGATATAATCTAATCCATTGATTTAAATCAATGGCTAGGATTATATCTTCAACCTTCCGCATGAACTTGAAGCCATAGACGTTCTCCAGCATGATCCGAGAGATCACACCAGTAAACTCCTTCAAAGTTTCACAGGAAGGATCAGGAGACATCCAACTGTCAATCCAACGGTCAGATTCCGATGAATGGATGATTTGTTTCACATTTGACCGATGCTACCTAACTAGGGGATCGAAAAAGGAATTTTACCTCAGAGAAGGCCTCAATGAATGAGCTTCTATATCAGGAAGGTTTAGGGGGAGATGGAAAACTCTTCTTTTTCAGACTTCTTAGTCGAAGGACCACCGGAAGTAGGAGTTCGGGCGAGAGGCGGAGAGCTTTCATCGGAGTTCACTCTAGATGATGGTTGAGAACGGCTAGGAAGCTTGGAACAATAGGGAGCTCTAGAGAGTGATTTTAAAAATCTAGGATCGAATGGAAATGTCTAGGTGAGGGTGCCCTATTCAAGACATCCCTATGGCTATGGAAGGCTGAGATTGATCAGGCTAGTCGTTGGATGACTGCCAACTAAAAGGGGACAACCTGGGGCAGCTTCCTAACCTCAAAAAGAGTGAGTTTAGACCTTGAAGAAGGTTCTAGATGTTGCAAATTTGGACCCAAGTGTAGTGGTTTTGATGATAACAAATATTATTGTTTCTTTACCACTACTATTATTGCATATCTATTTTATTTTCCCTACTTACTAACCTTTCAGGTCCACAAGATCACTTGTAATGCAAATCCGCTCAAGATTGGATAGACTAGAGTTAAGTCTATATGTAATTTAAATTTCAATGTATATTTTACTTTTCTTGAGTCAAGTCATGTATCTAGTGGACCCCAAGCTAAGTAACCTTACACATACATACTCATGGAGAGAAATTTGGTGAGTTAAAGAATTCTCTATTTTTGATCTAATCGTATAGGACGATTTCAAATCATACTGAAGATTAGTTAAAAATAGAAATCCTAATTAGGGCATCCATGCTAATTATGAGTGATTAAATTAATCTTACTGGACAATCCTTATCATCTAGAATGATCAATTTAAATGGTGAAAAATAGCCGCCAATCACAATTTAGACAATATTTTAATTTTTAAATTTTGTACTAATTATATAGGATGATGTAGATCGTCCTAGTTGTTTATGAACAATCATGCCTAAATTAATTCGGTAATTAGGAGAATAATTATGATAAAACTTAATTCGATACGATTGTACAAGACGATCGGTGACGATTGTCTTGGACGAGATAGAACAAGAACGGGGTGATAAGGGATCGCCACATATCGTACCAGACAAATACCATAATTTTTCAACTAATCTTCTAGAATTATTGACCTATTTCATCCTAAACAAAAGAGAAGTATGTGGGACGATTAGGCATCGCCGGGTATCGTACTAGACAAAGTTCAATAGCTTTAAACTAATTGTTCCAAACAATATTATAATCGTTTGAGATGATCAGCCTATTTCTCTTGAACTAATCGTTCATCACAATGCAGTTCGTTCTGGACGAAAGGACAGCTTTATATTAATCATACAAGACAATCTATCGATCGTACTGGACGATCAAGAGCGCAGAATTGAAACTTAGGACTTCTTTTGGAGGATCTCTATTTAAGCAATTATATTAACCCTTGAGTTAATATTCTGTTGAGGAGGAGATCTTAGAGGGAGCTTAAAAAAGGAAGAGGGAGATCTTGGGAGAGAGATCCTTGTGAGGAGTTGTAAGGGATTCACAAAGGTTGCTCCAAGTAAGGTGCCCATCATCTTCTTCAAGTTGCTTCTCTTATTCCTTGGTGGCTCTGGGAGAGATCTTCATCAGCATCAGATCTAGGTTCTCTGCCATCACCAAGTGGGTGAAAAAGGATTTCCAAGATTCTCTGCCTACTCCAAGAGGGAGTAAAAGGATTCTCATGTTCTCTCCCTTCACTAGGTGTGTTAAAAAGAATTTTTAGGTTCTCTACCTACTCTAGGAGGGAGTAAAAGGATTCATGGTTCTCTGCCCCACTGGGTCGGTGGAAAGATTTTGTAAGGGTTTCTCTGTCTTGTTGTGGGAGCAAAAGGAGAGTCACTTCTATTTAGTGCAATACTTGGAGAGGGAGTTTTCAATGAGTGGATGTAGGTCAAGTTGACCAAACCACTATAAATTTTGATGTGTTCTTTCTATTTATTTTTTCCAGCATTTTAATTTTTGCATTTTTCTGTAATTTGATCTGTGTTTGAAATATCTAATTTTGTTATTGTAAAATTAGCTCTACTTCTGCATCAAGGGGTTTTAACATTTCATTTGTTAAAGAAATTTTTAAATAACCAATTCACCCCTCCCCCCTCTTGGTTAGCCTCGGGACTAATACTTTAAATATGTAGTAAATATCATCATTTTGAACAAGTTGATATGATCATCTTGATACATATGTATGTGTGTGTGTGTGTGTGTGTGAGAGAGAGAGAGAGAGAGAGAGAGAGAGAGAGATAAATATATGATATTGCATATGTGTGCAACTGTGAGAAAGGTTGGCTACATACATGTATTTATTTTGTTGTTAGTTTATTGCATTCTTTTCTAGTCTTTGATGCATTCTTTGATAGACTATTATTTGATATCCAATATTATTGTAAAATATTTTGATTTGATATATGAGGTGTTTATATGATGATGTATAGAAATGATGTTTCCATTATATTTTGTTATATAAGAATATTTATGCTATTTATATGGTTTATTAGTAGCTTTGGGTATGAAATTAGAAGATAAGAGTAGATAATTCTTCTAAATTAGATTTGTGAGCATGACATGCACATCAACACACATGGATATGCACGCATACATGTGCACACACACATATATGTAAACACACCCTAACCCACATACACAAACATGCACACACATATATGCATACATGCATAAGCACACTCATTCTCACACACACACACACACCTACACACATACATATGCATACACACAAAACTTTTAGCAGTTAATAATATCTCCATAATTATCTCTACTTATTTTATCATGCAATAAATGTCTTCTCAATTCTACCAACAACTCTTGGAATGTTATTAAATTCTAATATTTTTTATTTATATTATGCCATATATATTAAGAGACGTTATAAATATAAGGCTTCCATATATGTCAAATCTCTCATCACTTATATATTGCCACAAAAAGCTATTAAAAATCAATCATTCAATATATTTTTATTTTCCTTTAGAAAAACTTATTTGATATATTTATATTAAAGGCAAGCTAAATTGAGTGCAGAATGGCTAGTACTAGTCGGGATAAGGGCAAGAAGTCAATCATAGAAGAGAACCCGAAAAAGCTCGCAATTGTAGAGGTGACACACATCAATTTAACGGTAAAGGGACAGCGTGGTAATGAACAAACATTCAGGATCAAGCGTACCACCAATCTCAAGAGGCTCATGGATGCCTATTGTTATCGTCACTCTGAAAATGTCAATGCTGTTGTCTTTCTCTATGAAGGTCGTAGGCTTCGTGGTGAAGAGACACCAGAAAGTTTGAAAATGGAAGATGGAGATGAAATTGATGCTATGCTCCACCAAACTGGTGGAAATCTGATATACTATGCTTAGAGCATGATAATAGCTCTATATAGATCTTATAATTTTAAATGTGGCATGAAGTTGAATAGATTATAAATGGTTGTACTCTTCTTTGAATCCAATGTTAGTTAATTATCTGAGTGATTATCTAAATTAAATTACCTCCATTATTGTTTTTTTTTAAAGAGCTTATAAACTGAGAGAGAAATTGTAGCACAAGTCAACAACATAAGATAGATTAAGAAGAAATAAAGTGGATTGCCAGTTAGAAGAGATGTTAGAAGAGATGGAAAGAGATATCATGAGCTTATTCATTGAGCAAGAATAAGTACTTTTCTTCTTCTTAGAATTTCTATGGCTTCTATATTTTGGTTTGATATATTTTCTTCTTCAAGACTAGCTTCAAACTTCATTGTTAGTATTTAAATTTTAATATAACTTGTCTTTTTACCACAAAAAAAAAAAGTTTTATTAATGTAAATAGATTACAAAAAACTTATGTTAGAACAAATGTTTACAATTTTTTACTATTATTCTGAAAATTATCTAAAAATACTTTTTTTAGTAATATGATGAAAACTGGCTAAATATATTTGATCAAAAAAGAATTTTTACTACTAGTTCACTGTCGCATAAAAGAAATTATTACCAATATTATAAAAAAATTTGTGCTATGTAATCATTTAAGCATGCATGAATATAATTTTTTTTTTTCAAAATTGGGAATTAGATTTATCACTCCTAGGTGGAATAAATTATTGTGTCCACCACCTCTCCTCTATACTTTTACAGTTACATCATAAAATTTTATCTAGGCCTATTAGCACCAATAGTTAAGGTGGAAAATTTTACGATTTTGATATTGTGGATGATTTCTCTACATGTACTTGAGTATTATTTCTACGAAAGCAAAATGATGCATTAATCATTTCAGAAAATCTATACCGAACATTCTGTCACAACCTGACTCGATATAACCTATCGACAGATAGAATATGTCATAGCATGTCAGATAGTAACATGAAAGAAACCCCGACACCTAATTTGAGATAATTACATGAATTACAAAATACTTTATAGACTACAAAGCCATCAAAACATTAAAAAAATACATATATACTCATCATCAAACTCCTCATTAAGCTCAACTAACAAAATTGAGGTCTGACTCAATAGGACAATATGATTAATTAACACAATCAAATTTCACGCAAAACTAAAAAGACATTTATAAAATAACAAATCGTACTCAATGACAAAGTATTTCAGATAGTATAAAGATCTTCATGCAAAGTTATTTAATTGCTTATGCTAGTTATGTTTGGTTAAAATAATGAAGAAAAAAAGATGTATTGTAAATCACAGTGTAATGCTTTTAATAGAGTAAACTTTTCCCCCATTTGATTTATGATTATTTTTCCTCAAATAAATGTGCACACATGGACACACACACATATATTATTTATTTATTTTTATTTAAATTTATATAGTTTTATTTTATTTGAAAAAAATTTCAATAGGTTTTTAGTGCTACATGTACAAAGAACATATGACAAATAAGAATGTCGTATGTTAATAACATTTAGTCTCTCATTATAGTAATGGTATGATATAAACACAAATTATTATAATTTGATAACATGCCAAGAGTGACAAAGAGAATTATGGAGAGATGTTTGGATACGTACTATGTGTTGAGATCATATAAATCTAATAGGTCTGTATATGGCTTTAATATATATATATATTTCTTCATACATAAACTTGACTGATGTTCGCAATCAATTTATTAAAAACAATGAATTCTCCGTCTCTATCTAATAGAAATTCTGATTTAGGTGAACCTGCAAATTAGATGAAATTAAGTCCTTTGTATTTCTTCAAGATCTTACTTGAAATCTTTAAGGTTTGCGAGAAGATAGTCCCCCTCAACTTTTGATACCTTAGCTTTCTAGATTTTTGGAAAGCTAAATTACTATGTATCTTCTAAGGCTTATAACATTCTAAGGTTTTGGAAAATTAGAGAAATGTATACATTTTTAAGCTTTTAGCATTCTGAGATTTTTGGTGCATTACTTTATGAGGTTTATGCTTTCTAAGCATTTTAGATAATCTTATATCTTTTTAGACTTATGCCTTTTTTAGGCTTTAAATATACATATATCTTTTGATAATTTTGCCTTAAAAGATTTTTAGATATTTGTAGTTTATAATACTTATGCCTTCTAAAATTTAGTTAATCTTGTACCATCTAAGATTTTTAGATGAGTGGAAATAAATCAATCACTTTATTTTATGGAGTTTTTTTAGTGATGACTCTATCCACAACTAGCTTTCCATTGAGGTCGTCTTATGGGTGTATCTTCCAAGGGTTATAAGTGGAGATCATGTTAGCCACTACCCTTCTTGGGGTCTTTCAACAAAAATTATGACCACTATTACCTACCCATTTCTGCTACCACATGGGCTTGCCTTGTAAGGGTTTCTATTATAAGAAAAATTATTTATAAAAAATAATATGTTATTGATAATTTAAATATATATATCTTTATCTTCTATAGAAGTCATCATAAAAATTCTAATTAGATGAGAAGCTCAAGTTCTTTAAGCAGCTTTAATGACGAAATCTTTTATTATATAAGGGTTGGCACTCCTATCAATAATTTTGATAATTTCCTTGAGACACTCTTTTGATCTCCTTTATCTTGAGGATGACAATCTATTAAATAATATCTTAAATGTCATAAGTGAATTAGATGTTCAACCTCTTCTTTTAATTAAAAATGTTTTTTTTTTTTGTTTTCTTAAATGCCCTCTTGAACAATGGAAGTGATAATATTAAGACTAATATATGTCGTTTGGTTTTTTTTTTTTTTTTTTCTAGCTCAAAATATGTTAGCCATAAGGAATAATTATGTGACACTAGCTGAATTTAGTGAGAATGACATATATCTTCTCTTGATTGCTCCTACTTTTTTTTTCAATGAGGAGGTCGATCTATTTCTTATTGTGAACTCTTACACTTGCTTGAAGAATATTTGAATTACTTTCGATGAGCAATAATGGCCTCATGAATAGTTAGTCTGCTAAAAATCAAAGAATAAGATCAGTGAAGGAGCGGACTATCTCTCACATCTATGTGAAATAAATGGTCTAAGCTAAAGTCCTCCAAGAAAAACACATCAACGTAACTCTTTATCAACCTAGGATTTGGCATGCTTCATAAGAGAATCTTTAACAATAATCTTTAAGGGTCTCTCCCTCATTTTAACGAATAAAAAAAGGTAGGAGTCTTTTATGATCTTTTAATGGGAAATAATTTGTTGAACTAAAAGCCTAACTAGATCAACAAAGTATGAATATTTCTATCCAAAGGAAAGTAGGATCTTGTGCAAATTTCTCCTCTAAGAGTTGCGGGAAAGACCTGGTAGTTGACTGCATCCAAAGCATGTTGAATGTACATGATGGTCCTATAGTGGTCAATTGCTCATAAGGGTCAAAGTCACATCAAGAGAAACTTAAACCTCATTGGATTAGGATGTTGAAAAATTATGTCAATTAGGGGTGACGATTCTTGAAGCTTCCGATGACGAACATATTGGCCCCTTTCCTCAAAGGGAATTTCTTTTGAACCAGTTGACATTTCTCATCTCTTATAATATCATAAGGAGCATTAATAAAGTGATGTTGATTTAAGTCATGTAAGGCCATTGGAGGATTACTAATTAGTTAAGCAATTCTTGAAGGATTTGTTGCACTAACAGTGTCTAAGAGACCTTAATGAGCTCTAGTGGATGGAAAGCTGCAACATTTAGAGGCACTACTTAAGGTCATCAAATTGATTATCCCCAAATTATTACTTATTTTGTGATGAAATTTTTCCATCATATTGTGATTGTGCTCTTTTTAGTCTAGCAGCCTCTAAAAGTTGTAGGATTTGAACTTGAAATTTTTAAACCCTAAGCATACAATCTTCTAAAGTGATAGTAAGGTGGATTTCGAGACTTATATTATGTTGTTAATTGAGAAAATGATTGTTAGTCAATGAAAAAATGTTATGAGTGATTTTCCAAAAGTGGCACCAAACTATTTATATGCTAGCAATATATGATGATATAGTATTTAATATCTTCGTTTTATACAAATATTAAGCACATAGAGGTAAAAATTTATAAGAGACGCTTATTATTTTTACATGGAAAATCAAAAAGGGAAAAAACTATGGGGTCAACATAAATAATGGAAGATAGAATAATCATCCCTTTCTCACACTTAAATAAATACATTAAATAATGTAAGATAAAAGAATCCTCCCTTCCTCATAATTAAACAAATCCACTAAATAATGGAAAATAGAATAATCCTCCCTTCTTTAAAATTAAAGAATATGTGATTATACACAGTTGAAAATATTTTTTAAATTCTTAGTACAAAGATTACAAAAATTGGGTGTCCGCATATAAACAATTTAAGCCCAATAATAAGGTTCCATGATAATAGTCAAGCAATAATAGTTGAATAATAAAAGTTTGATTATGACGGCGGCAATTTGTTGATGTTGGTCATTGACGGTAATCACTGAAAAATATAATAAAATTATTTAGCTATTTTAGCTCTCAAATATCTCCTCCTGTATAAAAAGATACCCTTTGATAGCCTTTTTGAGAAGGGCTTTTTGGTAAATTTGGTTGAAATAAAAAACACTACATCGAATGGTTCATATTGATCCTCTTGATCATAGATATTTATCTAATATTTGAATGCTTAATGATGTCAAAATTAAAAATTCTTGGGCTCCTTAGATTTGTCTCATTGAACCACTCAATTTGACTACTTACAAGATTTAAGAGACTGTTTGGTACTTTAATTAATGTTCACCTTGATCTATTGGTTGGGAGCTTTGGCTACTACCAACTAATAGGTCTTGAATTTGAAGCTTACGTATGTGATGTGTGTGTGAGTTTGCCTTAATTAGCTAAAAAGTCCAAAAAAAAAATTATTAATTTGTTGAAATTGAAATTCAAATGATATTGAAATTAATTTTGAAATTTTCCAATTTAAACATCACCACAAGATTTTTGGAGATATATCATTTATACTATTCAAATTATCTTATAAATATTTGATGAAAAAAGAAAAGTTTACCACCTTAAATGCCAAAAAATATTTTTGCGTCACTCAACATAATACAAATTGCTATATACATATATATGTGCCAAACAGAAAATATCAGAAAGTTAGATAATATATTTTGTAATAGAAAAGAGATTAACAAAATTAACGATTTCATGAAGAGTGTCGTCATTGTCGGAGTCAAATTTTTCATCACAACATAAAGAGCCAAAACATAGTGAATAGGATCACACTTAAGCTGAAATTTTTCTCAATTATTGCTTGTATTCTAACATTAGTGGAGCTTAAGGTTTATCAAATCCTACTTGCAAAGAGTTATGCTAAAGAAATTAAAACAATAAAGTTTTTAGTTGTTTATCTTATTTACTTTTCATTAAATTATGTATATATATAATCATCTTAATTTTGTACTCTTATACTATTTAAGGATTTGTTTGGAATGAATACAGCTTTTTGTAAAGTTGATTGTAAAATTATTATGGGAAAAATAACTTTTGTGAAACGTGCTATAAAAAGCTGCTTTCAAGTACAAAAAATTCTACAAAACATGGAGAAAATAGTAGCCAAATGGAGCAGGATGAAAATTGTCTCAAACATTCCCTTACTCTTCTAAATGTACTAAGTAAATTATCATTGTGCTTTTCAAACATATGTGACCCAGCTGATATTTGAAGAATTTACCATCCTTAATTGCATATGAATGATATAACGCTCATAAATGGATTATCAATTTTATTCCTATTCTAAATCATAACAATTTGGTGTTCTTAAGGCAAATGTTCTAAATGGGCAATCTCTTCTAAGGGATTGCCCTAATTAAGTGTGTTATTTAGAGGTGAGTGCCCCAATTAGGTGTGTTCTTCTAATGTAAGTGTTGTTAAAGTTGGAAAGTATGCATTAGGTGAATCTCCCGTGGCAAGGGAAAGTGGCCTCTGTAATATTCATCATCCAAAATCCAGGTAATTTTCAATTAATGATCATTCATTATGAGTCTTAAAATATTTAATGGGACTTGAATGAACCAAGAATTTGGGTTGGAAAAGGGGAAATCCAAAATTGGGAATTTGTTCTGCAAGCGCTACTGCACCAAAATTAGTTGTGCTCCTACTTTGAGCTCTTGGGAAAATTGACAAAAAAGTGTTTGGGCATGCGCTGCAATGCTGGGGAAGCACAAGAGCGGTATTGGGTCTCAGGTGAGGATATTTTGGGTAAATCTGGAAGATTTTTTGGGGGTGCTGCAGTGTTGGGGAGGTGAATGTCATGGCATTAGGTCAAGTTAGTGGATTTTAAATATTAAAGTATCTAAAACTATTCAACCATTCTCATTTCAACCTAGCCTTGATGGAGAAGAAGAGATGAGGAGGAGAAGAATAAATAAAAAGAGCAGAGAGAAGATTTGGAGGTCGAAACAAAGGAATTCGCTGTCGAGTCTATTCGGAATATTATAGAGCTCGAGGTAGACTCCTAAATCCTTCTCTTATTTCAATTCAATAATTTTATAAAAAACATGACTGAAATTGTGTTTTTTCTAGGTTTTATGAGATTTTCACCCTGTGATTCTTAATATGTTATTGCATTCCTTATTATGAATATTTTGCCTATATAAAATTGATTCATTTGATTTTTCCTACACAAATTTTAGTGTATATTATTGAATTGAAACTTTTATGGCAAATTCAGTAGTTAAATAAAAGTCTTAAAAAGTTCATGTAAATGTTTCTCTAAAATTAGGAATTTAAAAGAGAAATTTTCAAAAGTATTATATTTTACAAATAATGTGGTTTTAACTGACAATTCATGTATTTTTTAATACTTCATTGGTCATCTAAATTAATTAATGGTACATTATATTTGCATTATGCATTACATGGCATTGGTGATATTTTAACATATAATAAAGTGCACTCTTTGTTATGTTATAAGGGCCATAAATATACTCTCATAGCCCAATCTTCCTAATACATATGTGGGAGGGATTATTGCCCTATTTGCTGAAAGCAAATGTATTTAAGATATTAATGACATCACACACAAACATACATGCGTGCATGCATGTGCATACACACACATGCACATATAGGGGCATAAATTTACTATGATACTTGCTTGTATATTTACTTAAATAGGATGATATAATTAAAATATATAAGGATCAACTGTTTCCTTAAGAGTGTTACGACGCTAATATGGAAACTATGACACTGAGCTTTCTAGTAAATTGATAGAAAAATAGGCTCTTGGCAGAGTTGCGGTGTTGTCCATATAGCACTGTGGTGCTGTCTTCTCTATGAGCTTGGGAGAGAGGCAAGGTTGGGAAACAGTCCACTGTGGTGTTAAGGTCTCAAGTTTGGAGGATGAGAAATCCTTAGAAGCATTATGATGCAAGGTAAGGCAACACCCAAACACTATCCAAAAAATTTTATTTTTATATAAATAACCCAAACCAGCTTCCCTTATCTCATCCCATACCCTCACTTCCACTACCAATTTTATAGAGCAGGAGCCAGGGGAGAGGAGAGGAGAAAGGATAAAGAGGGGAAGGAGGAGAAAGAACGTCCATCTCAAGCTATTATTCACCATCTTGCTCGTTACGGAAGTTGTTCATCTCATGGTAGGTGACAATAACCCTGCTTTTGTTTTTAGCGATCACAAATCTATTTAAAATATAATGTCTTGGGATTTAGCAAACTTCCACAACGTAACTTTTGATATGTAACAAATATCGTCATTCTAAACAAGTTGATATAATCATCTTGATGCATGTGTGTGTGTGTGTGTGTGGAAGTTTGCTACACATGCATGCACACACACGCACATACATGCACACAAAACTTTTAGCAATTAATAACATCTCCATAATTATCTCTACTTATTTTATCATACAATCAATGTCTTCTCAATTCTACCAACAACTCTTGGCATGTTATTAAATTCTAATATTTTTTATTTATATTATGCCATTTCTTTTAAGATACCTTATAAATATAAGGCTTCCTTCTATGTCAAATCTCTCATCTACATATATATTGCCACTAAAACCTATTAAAAATTCATCAATTCTATATACTATTGTTTTCCTTTAGAAAAACTTTATTGAAATATTTTTATTAAAGGCAAGCAACATCTAGTGCAAAATGGCTAGCACTAGTCGGAATAAGGGAAAGAAGCTCGTCACGAAGGGGACCCCAAAAAGGCTCGAGACAATCGTAGAGGAGCCACACATCAATTTAAAGGTAAAGGGACAACACGGTAATGAACAAACATTCACGATCAAGCGTACCACCAATCTCAAGAGGCTCATGGATGCGTACTGTAATCGTCAGTCTGAAAATGTCAATGCTATTGTCTTTCTCTATGATGGTCGTAGGCTTCGCGGTGAAGAGACACCAGAAAGTTTGAAAATGGAAGATGGAGATGAAATCGATGCTATGCTCCACCAAACTGGTGGAAATCTGATAAACTATGCTTAGGGCATGGTAATAGCTCCTTAAAGTACCAAATTTTTATAGAACTTATAATTTTAAATGTGGCGTGAATTTGAATATATTATAAATGGTTGTACTCTTCTTTGAATCCAATGTTAGCTAATTATCTGAATGATTATCTAAATTAAATTACCTCCTTTATGTTTTTTTTTAAGAGCTTATAAATTGAGAGAGAAATTGTAGCACAAGTCAACAACATAAGATAGATTAAGAAGAAATAAAGTAGATTGCCAGTTAGAAGAGATGGAAAGATATATCATGAGCTTATTCATAGAAGAAGCAAGAATAAGTACTTTTCTTCTTCTTAGAATTTCTATGGCTTCTATCTTTTGGCTTGATATATTTTCTTCTTAAAGACTAGCTTCAAACTTCATTGTTAGTATTTAAATTTTAATATAACTTGTATTTTTACCAAAAAAAATAATGTATTTTTAATAGATTACAATAAACTTATATTAGAACAAATGTTTACAATTTTTACTAATATTCTGAAAATTATCTAAAAATACATTTTTTTTAGTAATATGATGAAAATTGGCTAAATATATGTGATCAAAATAGAATTTTTACTACTACTTGATTCATTGTAGCATATAAAAGAAATTATTACCAATATTATAAAAACTTTCGTGCTATATATGTAATCATTTAAGCATGCATGAATATAATGTTATTTTTTCAAAATTGGGAATTAGATTTATCACTCCTGGGTGGAATAAAATATTGTGTCCACCACCTCTATACTTTTACGGTTACATCATATAATTTTATTTAGGCCTATTAGCACCACTAGTTAAGGTGGAAAATTGTATGATTTTGTTATTGTGGATGATTTCTCTACATGCACTTGAGTATTATTTCTACAAAAGCAAAATGATGCATTTGAACATTTTAGAAAATTTATAACGTACATTCTGTCACAACCCTGATCCGATATAGCCCACCAATAGAATATGTCACAACATGTCGGATAGTAACAGGACAGAAATCCCAAAACCTAATTTGAGATAATTATATAAATTCCAAAATAATTTCTAGACTAGGAAGCCACCAAAACATTAAAAAAATACATGAGTACTCATCATCAAACTCCTCATTAAGCTTGACTGTCAAAATTGAGGTCTGAGTCAATAGTACAACCTGATTAATTAACACAATCAAATTCCACTCAAAACTAGCAAGACATTTATGGAATAAAAAATCGTACTCAATGACAAAGTATTTCACATAGCATAAAGATCTCCATGCAAAGTTATTTAATTGCTTAAGTTGGTTATGTTTGGTTAAAATAATTGTATTGTAAATCACAGTGTAATGCTTTTAATGCAGTAAAACTTTCCCCTATTTGATTTATGATTATTTTTTTCCTCAAATAAATGTGCACGCATGGACACGAACACACATATATTATTTATTTATTTATTTTTAGATTTATATAGTTTTATTTTATTTGAATAAATTTTCAATAGGCTTTTTGTGCTACATGTACAGAGAACATATGACAAATAAGGAAGCTGTATGTTGATAACATTTAGTCCTTCCTTGTAGGTATGGAATGATGTGAACACAAATTATTATAATTTGATAACATGCCAAGAGTGATAGAGAGAATTATGGAGAGATGTTATTGGCTATTGAACTTTATATTTGATGATGATTGCATTGGTGTGTGTATGTGTATGTTTTCATGAGTGCACGCATATATGTATATTTGTGAATTGAATTTAATAGGGATATATGTTAAGGAATGTCAAGCAACACCTTCAGTGATCAATAACATCTCCATAATTCTCTCTGGTACTCTTCCCAATATTATCGATATCTCCATCATTGTCACCACTATACTAAGAGTTATTAAATATGATAATTTATGTTTATAGTAAATCATAATTTTTGGTTAATAGGGGTGTATATTAAGGAATGTCAACCAATGCCTCATTCCTACATAAATTTCATCAATAAATAACATCTCTATAGTACTTTGGTACACTTGACACATTGTCAATGTCTAAATAATTCTCCATGCTACTTTTGGCATGTTATTAAATAGAATAATTAGTGTTTGCAGTATACAATAATTGCTAGGAGTAACTTTATCAATAAATAGCTTAAATATTCGATCTTTGTGTGAATACTAGTAGCACCAAAAACTTCTTAGAAATGTATTCAAAAAAAATATTCAACATTTAATCAATTGTTATATTTCTTCTTAAAAACATACAAAATAAGATGAAGAACAACATTTGGTCAAATCAATCTTATTGGTTGTGGAGATAAACCTTAGATCTATTCCTAACCCTAGAGAAATAATTTGAGAAGAATCTATAAAACCCTTTATTTTGGTAGTAGAAGAAATTAAAAAATTGAACCTATCGTCAGAGGCCGACTAAATTGGGTGAAGAATGGCGAGCACTGTTCAAGATGGGGACAAGAAGCCATACCATATGCCATATGTCATTTTTACGATCAAGGGTAAAGATGAGAATGCACAATTTTACAAGATCAAATGCAACACCCAACTCAAGAAGCTTATGGATACCATTGTACTCACAACTATATAGAAGTTGGCACTATTGCCTTTCTCTTTAAAGACCATAGGCTTTCTGGTGAAAAAACACCGAATGAGTTAGGAATGAAAGATGGAGATGAAATTGATGTTATGCTCCACCAAACTGGTGATATATGATAAACTATCCATAAGGGATGGAATTATAATTTTATAATATTAAATTGCTGCTAAACTTTTGATTTTCACTTGTTAGTTGAAACTATAGCATTAAGTTAGGTAAGTTTAAGCAAGTGTATGCACTTCTTTGAATCCAATGTTAGATTATTATTGGAATGATTATCTAAATTTATTTGCCTCTATTATTATTTTTTTAAGATGATTTAACTTGAGAGAGAATTAGATAAGAAAGATGAAGAAACAAAGGGGATTTTATGCTTGGGAAATGAGAAAGAGAGTTGATATTGTTCATTTAAGGAGGATTTTTTTTTTCGATTTTCATTCTCCACTTTGCACTTATGGCTTATATCTTTTAGTTTACTATTTTTGTTACCTTAAATCAAACTTGAGACTTGTTTATTTTTATCAAGCAGGCAAATAAGCTTTTATACATTGGGAAGATCTTAGTTGATGGTAGGATGTATAGTTTTTTTGTTTTTTTTTTTTTTAATAAGGATTTTTTGTGCCTTTTGAACTATTTGTGGATTCCTCATGAACTTGGAGGCAATCTCTTCCCTAAGGGCAGTCATAAGATACTCTAATTCAAATTTATAATGGCAGAAGTTTATGTTTGTGACCTTATCTTTTTATTTTTTTATCTTTAAGAGCCCTTTAATCCTATTGCATTATTGGGGCAGTTGAAGGATTATAGGGTACTTAGTAAGATTTTTGAGGCATCATTGATGTTATAATTATGTTTTTAATTAGGAGTTGCTCTTCATTTTAGAATATATAGAAGAATTGATGGTATTTAATATTTCAAAAGCCTAAATAAGAAGAAAGGGTTTGGTAGATTGATTTATATTAGCATTCATATATGAGGACAATTGATTCAAGCATTCATTATTTTACTTAATGATTCAAGCATAGATAATAGATAGATCAAAAATCTATGAGACAGAAAATTTATTTAAATAAGTGGAATGATATCTAATTGATTTGGGGAAGCTACTTTAGGGAGGGTTAAGCTCTCAAATGTGAGAATGCAATCCACACAAGAATAATGGAGGATTCATTACAAAATATCAAAGTTTGTAGACCATTTTGGAAAGTTCATAGCATAACATTTAACTAACATATATTGTTTCAAAATAGTTGTGGTGATATTCTCAATACAGTAAAATTTTAAGAGGATGTGTTTTGGATTAAGTAAATATATAGAGATATGTCTCAAGAGAAACCAGAGCATCAAAGCGATTAGCGAGTAATTCATATCTCTCTATCAGGTCACTTAGGTGAATTTTCTCATATTCTCCAAAAGTTGTAGCTCAATACATTCAGTTTGCTTTGACTTATCAAGTTGCAAATCAAGTGCCATGTTCTTCAATGCTTCAAAATCATTAATGTGAGGATTCATATCATCATCAACATGAGATTTTGAAGTTGAAGTTTATCTTTGAGGATAATATTAACCTTAGACAACTTCTCATGTTTAAATATTGCATGAAATGAGTATCAATGACATGGACGGTCTCAACAAATGGTATCTGAATAGGGATAATTATTATTTGCGGACACCGAACTGTCCGGAGGTCAATCAGAACGTGCGACATCACCCGGTACACAGCAGTTCCCAGCACCGGTATCGAGCAAAAACATGACATGGCACGTTCTGGTTGGCCTCCAGACGGCGTCCGGTGTCCGCACAGAAATTTTTCCCTAAATGGGAGACATAAGAATAGTATATTCACTTTATATCTTTGTCACCTCTTTCTAGCATGAACTCAACAATGAAAAGCTACTACTAACCTCCTTAATTGGGAGAGATATATCAAGAAATTCCTATTAGTAGGTACCAAGATAGAAATTTTATTCTTGTTATTCTTCCAAAAATACAAGAGAATTAAAAAAAACTACATGTACATTCAAATATATTAAAAGTTTGGTTCAAAACAAGCTTTCATGGATTTATTTAACGTTATTATATGTTCTAAAACAAGCTTCATGGATTTAAAATAAAGAGCATCCTATTCTTCATTTCATCATGCATTTGCACATCAGCTCTGAAACATTCTTCATGCTTTTTTCCGGAATAGCATCTGCAACGTTATGGATTCGGCACTTTGCAGAGAATAATAAGTACAAAACGCTTTAGTTAATCAATCAACTGCTGATATGCACAAAATATGCGTGCTGGTTAGCGTTCAGAACTGCACAGCCCTTCATCGGATCTATTTTATCTGTTCAGCATTGCATTCTCTTTTGCCGTATGTGCTGTCACCTCTTCATCAATGAAAGAACAAGTCAAACAGCATCATCATGAATTACCTAAGCTTTCATTGATTTCTGTTAAGATACTAAGACTTTATTTGAGAATTTTTTATTATTTTTTAAAGCAGCTTTTTAGAGTAGAAATTTCTTGAACTAAATTTTTGTACTAAAAAGTTGTTTTATGAAGCAATAAGAAAACTGCTCCAAACAAAGTCTGATATGTGTATGAATGATCATTAAGAGAAACTAACTCAAATGTTTTTGTTTGTGACACTTTAAGTAATGTAATCAAGTAAGATCACGATTGATCGTTGTTTGTGTTGCGTCCTAGAACGTTCACAGTGATACAGAAAGTCATAGAATATTTGCGGTGGTAGAGAAAAATAAAGTTAAGTCTTAGATTTGTACAAATATCGAACACATAATCAGATAAAAAAGGGTATAGTGTTCATAAGAGACACCAAAGTTTTTTTACGTGGAAACCCCTGAAAGAGGGGAAAACCACGGGGTCTGACTCAGTTTGAATGAATCCACTAGTGTTTCCAGTCGATTACAAATGAGGCCCTTCCTTGAGGGAAGACATTCGTTTGATGTATCTACATCATAAAAAATGCATTACATGATGAGAATTGGAAGAATCAGTATTGGCATGTTCGTTTAGTCGGTAGGACCATACTTGGCGACCGACAAAGGTCAAAAAGATCGTATTCATGCGACGGTGGTTGAAAGGACAATTGTCTGCGAGAGACGAAGGTCGGAAGGATTATTATCTGGCGATGGAGGTTGGAAGGACCATAGTCGACGGGCGACGAAAGTCGAAAAGACTGTACTCTTGTGAAAAAGGTTGGTAGGACTGTTGTCTGGCGATGGATGTCGGAAGGGTTGTAGTCGACAGGCGACGAAGGTCGAAAAGACTGTTGTCTGGCAAAAGAGGTAAGGAGGATCATAGTCTGGCGATGGAGGTTGGAAGGACCTTAGTCTGGCAATGAAGGTCATAGGGACTATAGTCGATGGGCGACGGAAGTCGGAAAGACTGTAGTCGATGGGTGATAGTGGTCAGAAAGACTGTTGTCTGGCAACGGAGGTTGGAGGAACCAACAACAGTCTGTGGCTGGGCATAAATTAATCCAGTTTAAGTTGGTGGCCGAGTGTAAATCTGGCAATAATGTATGGAAGGGTGGAAGTCCGATGATAATCAGTTGTCGAACGGAAGTCTGGCATTCGTCTGTGGTCGGATGAAAGTCTGAAGATAGTTCAATGACGCTTGGTGGTTCGATGGAGGTTGAGGAGGAGTCTAGTGGTAAGAGAACTCTAATTTCTCTCTCTTTTCTTTTTCTTCCTTACTTTCATCCCTACTTCCTCTCCCTCAACATGAGGAATGAGGGGTCTAATTATAATTTTCTTATATTAGCATGGCCAGAAAATAGGGAGGATATCAAGGGCATGTTGGGAGTGTTTTGAATAGATGGTTGATATCGACTCCTTTGATCATGGGCTATTTATAGAGTATTTGAGTGCCTTAATGATATCAGAATACAATGATCTTAGGCTCGTTGGATTTGTCTCATTGAGCAGCTCAATTCGAACATAAGCATGTCACATTTGAAAACCATTTGGTCATCCAATTTATAGTTTGAACCTTTCAAATGAGCTTCAGATCTTCGATTTGGTCCCATTTGGGTTCAGACTCAGTCGAATTTATTGTCGTTGGGTTCATCTTTTAGAGACATTCGATTTGACTATAATTTTGCTAAAAATCAGAGTTCAGATTATCCCAGATTTAATTTCAAAATTTTCCAACTTGATTTTGCCTCGAGATTCGTGCCCAATCAAGATTATTTTTCGATAATATATCAGTTGTCCCCCTGTTTTCTAAAATTAAAGCTTTAGAAATCAGAGTTCAGCAATAAGCAGTGAATGCTACGACACCCTTACAATCAACAACCATTCAATGTCAAGCAAACACATTGATCCCCTGCAAGCAAAGGTGGTTGATATGCAGCAAATACATGTACCTACGAGCTGTTGCAGAAGACCCGTCATGTATACAATGTGTTATCTACAAGCAAATACAAAAAGAATTGTGATAAATGTGAGCACCTATGAGCTACTATAAGAGATTCATCATAGCACGATAGCTCATCTGTAAGAAGCAACGGGCAACTCGTAGCGCAACACTGCGACTCACCTACAAGCAATATTGAAAGATTTGGCTTAACAGTTCATCTATATGGAATAGCTGGTGACTCTTGAATACCTAGCGCTAGACTATAAGTGGTGTTAAACAAAGCTTGCATCGCGTGATAGTTTATCTCCATAAAATAGCAAATAATTAGCAACACAATGTTATGATTTACATGTAAGAAGAAGCAGTGAATCAATAGTAAAAACTGCGAGCCACTGATAAATTGAGGTAGTAAACTTGTAGAGCCAGACTATCACACCATATGTTAGCTTATTTGCAAGTGACAAGTAGGAGGCCCCTGATGCACTGCACTGCGTATCTGGCGATAGAAATATACTCCTCCATGCTGAATATTGAAGAAAATGATAGCTTACATAAGACAAAATGAGCAAAATAGCACTGTCGATGCGCAACAAATGAAAATCAACGCATTATTAAATTACACCATCGAACCGCAACATGCATATAAGCGAACAGAAGGCATTCATTGGCTCTTTAAGGAAGCTCGTGTATCTTTCAAATTATCACCACTTGCCAACAACAGTTTAGTATTGTATGAAAGCCTACCTACAATAAGCAATAGACAACCCATAGCGCAGTGCCACACCACCGGATCTGCAACTTTCAAACAAGCTGACATAACACTACAGGAAAAACGTCAAAAACCAGCAGTTTTTTCCGGCGGTTACTATGGCTAAACCGGCGGTTTTCCTGTTTACCGGTGGCTTGGCGGCGGCATTCAAGCCGCCGGTAAAAATTGCGTAGGAAATTATTACTGGCGGTTTATTTAGGCGGCGGTTTTCGGGCAGCTCATACCGCCGGTGACAACCGAATTTTCAAGTGGCAGTTTTCCGGTCGTTACGCCGCCAGTTAGTTGACCGACGGCTAACCGGCGATCATATTACAGACGGTCGTCTGGCGGTTAAAGCGGGCGTCGCGTGTTCGCTAAACCGCCGGCAAGCGTCGGTAGACTGCTGGTTAAATTACCGGCAGTACCCGGCGGTTGTAGCCGTCGGTATTACCGACGATGTACACTGCCGGACGTCCACCGTAACACCGCCAGCGGCCGTCGGTAACCGCCAGTTTAATACCGGCGGTGTAATGACATTACCGGCGGCTTAGCATTGGCCGTCCGGTATTGTAGTTTCCGGCGGCCAAACGCATCAACACAGGCACCTCCAAATGGAGAAATTATTCTGTGCAGATGCCAAATGCAGTTTACCATCCGAAGACCAACCAGAATGCGCCATGTCAGTAATACCGAGCCAAGTACCAAGCCGCATTATCGAGCAGTACAAAACTGGATACCTGGCAGGATGTGACGTAGGGTCACGTAGCGCATTCTGATTAATCTCTGAACGACGTTCAATGTAAGCAGAATAATTTCTCCTCAAAATGTGGCAAACGGGAATATGGCACATTTTTCTTTGGACGACGTTGTTTTCCCGAGTTTGGCTTAAACCGAGGAGCATTGCAGGTGCGACAAATAACTTTTGCTGCATCATCCTTATAGTATAACATACATCCATTGATACAACAATCAATCTTTGTAGCAGTGAGACCCAGCTTGGATACTAATTTCTTTGTTCGGTACAAGTCTGAGGGAATTAAGTTGTCAGCTGGATTAGTTTCCTTCATAAGACCAATAACGTCATTAAAACACTCACGGGGAATATTATACTCAGTCTTAATACTTAGCATCCTCACTGCAATGGATAATTCTGAATGTGTACTGCAACCTTACCAAATTGGCTTTTGAGCTGAATGTAATAACTCAAAGAATTTTTGTGTCTCTGCATTTGGTGGCTCACATTAGATAGACCTTAAATTATGACCTGCT
>NW_021319518.1:6849576-6885387 GCF_001605985.2 Dendrobium catenatum | reverse complement strand
ACCTCTCTTGAATGTTGGTGTCCTCTCCCTCTCTTTTCTCTCCCTCAATCTCTCTCTTCCTATCTTGCTCTAACTAAAAGTAACAATCAACAAAATAGATTCCACCTAAACAAAAATAACACTTAATAAAAAAAAAAATTAGATCTAACACAACGATTACAACATTACATCTTTTCTTACTACCTAAATCATCCAAAATATCTCTAACACTTGAAAATGTGTAGTGAGAACAAATGATCAAAGAAAAACTATAAAAAATAACCTTAAAATAAAAATCGGACGGTTTGGGGTCTGACTAGGACGGCGGTCGGACGTCGGAGTTTAACCGTCGGCGGTCGGATCTGGTTCGGCGGTCAGAGAAGCTTCGTCGACGGCGGTCGGAGAAGCTTCGTCGGTGGCGGTCGGAAGAGCGGAGGCGACGGCAGAGCAACCGAAACGAGAGAGAAGGAAAGAGTAAGAATGAAATGTGAGTTGCGGGTCTGGTCGTATTAGGGCATTTACCGGCGATTTTTCGGCGGTCCGGACCGCCGGTAAAAAATAACTTATCAACGGCAGTCCAGGCCGCCGTTAAACCGCCGGTTCATATTGATGTCCGGCGGTTTGCCGGCGGTTTATGGACAACCGCTAGTACCGGCGGCGCGGCTAGGCCGCCGTTAAAAGCCGGCGGTCAAACCTCCGATAACACCGGTGGTCCATAAACCGCCGGTTAGAACCGCTGGTAATAGACATTTTTCCTGCAGTGTAAGGTGTTCACAAGCCCCCTTAGGGAAACTTGTGCATCTTCTAAATAATTATTCCTTACATAATTAAGTATATTCAAATACTACAAAATTACCTTCATATGAAATGCGTATAGATGCATTCGTACTATGCATATATACACTGCAAAATACAAAATACATCATGCAAGCATATTATCCAACATGTAAAATATATCGCATAGTGGAAGTGCACTACACTGACTTGCAAATGCATCATAAACTATGATCATGCATTAAACTACTACACAGTCTGTCCAACACATCATGCAATGTGCAAATACAAAATACCAACATACATGCATATATGCAAAATACACAAGTACATACGTAAGCATGTTAAGATGTAGATGAAAATATAAATGTATATGTGAGTATGCAAATATGTTATATATATACCCATTGCATTGCATACATATAACCACCATACAAACACTTCTTGGAAAATGTATTTAAAGGTTTATACCCACATAGGCCCCGATGAGATTGATGTACGAAAGCACATAATGCCTCATGATGTTATGCGGGTCAAGAAATCTATTTTAGTTCAAGCATTATCCTCTGTCAATAAATAGATAGAGTTGATACAACTGGAATCGTCGAACAAATATACGATCGTAGCAACAACCAGAGCATTTATTTTGGACGTTCATATTAGGCCATCAAGGTCTATTACAAGAAAGATTCATTAATAAAGTCATAAATCCAATGATGAACTTGATCCTTTGTCGGCAAGTAAATAAAGTCGACAAGGTCCGACCAAAAAAATAAGATTACCCATAATCGTCGTGATGATGACCGTGTTGACAGAAAGTCTCAACTAAAGTGGATCCCAAACATTCAATATTCCTCCAAATTCCCATAAAATACATTCAATTGACTTTAAAATATTCATGAACGATATTACTGTTTAAAATTAAAATAAAATATCAAAATACTTAAAGCAAAATACACATCCACCCTCCGCAGCAATTTGTCGAGATTGACAAGTTTGAAAAGCACTTCAGCTCACAAATATAAATATCTAGTCTAGAATATCACTAAGATTTATTCTCAAATCATCTCTTGCCAATAATGACATTGCACATGTCCTCTAATCGATGGTTTCACAGCAAAATGGCACCACATGTAAACGGTTATGATCGGGTAGTTTTGTCGCTAAATGTCACCATTAAATTATGATCTTGGTCAAAGCCCCTATTTCCTCAATGGCATTAAATCTTTAAGTAATGAATCAATAGAATATGACCGATAGGGCACAAAACCATTTGCCAGCTAAGATGGACTAAAATTTGTCCCCTTAGATAAATATTCACACCATGTCTACAAGGTATCCTTGGATAAAGCAACTCATGGTTACCGACAAGGATCCTACGTCAAGTTGGGTCGACTACCTCCTCTAACTAATTAAGTAAACTATGGAACATGATGAACCGGGACGACGAAACCATGGGATCTTGATCGGGACTATCATCATTCCCCCCAGCATCAACTTTAAGTGCAAGATGGTGAATTTCTAATATTAAATTTTAAATGCCTAAACATACTAGTATTATACACCGTGTACTATGTACATGTTTAATAACTAGCCTTAATCAAAAGTTCTCTCTCGTTATCAGGAGGGATAATTAACTATTGGGGTTTGTGCCTATAGGAAACATAAACTCATATCACAAAGTCCTCGCAAAATGAGGACAAAATATCTAAGTAGTGTCTTATTTAAAACCCAATCTGTCTTTTGAAAATTTGTCTCGGAACATCTTCGTTAAAACTCTCCTCAACGCCCACGAAAGAGAAAGGGCCACGCAGAGAGGCCTGGGCATCAATTTTTGGAGCCCGCAACAAAGCAAGATATTGAACCAGATGGAGATTTTTTAATGATAATGGTATCAAAGGGGGTCGAAGTTAGCCTAATAAACCAGTGATCAAATTCTCTAACGATTCAAAATTTTAATGGATCAATTTGATTTTTCAAATATAAATATATATTTTTAACTGCTTATTATGACATCGAATGTCCCTTAACACAAACTCTCATTTAATATTAACATAAAAGAAATAACTCTGCATACTTTTTTAATATCCAAAAACCAATTCCATAAACAGATCATCATAATTATAGTAAGTATTACCATAATTTTCTTCTGGTTTGCATCCTTCAAACTCAAACTTCATCTTTGATGCCTTTTTCAATACAGCATCATCAACATCCAATCCTCTGCACCTTGAAACATTAACCTCCTCCAATTCCTTACATCCTTCCAAAATCATCAGCAAATCATTTTTTCTCAGAAATGATGCACTCATAAACAAACACTTCAACTTTGGCAAGCATCTGATTATTGCCTGTGCATCCTTTCCATTGAAGAAGCCACAGAGGTTAAGCTCACTGAAGTTTGGGCAGTAGAGCTTGATTTGCTCAAGCATTTGAAGGAATGAAATTGGCTTCCATGTCATTTCTAATGTTTCCATTTCCTTCCACTTGCATATCAGCTCAGGGAGTTGCTTGTCATCATTCCATAGAAGTGTAGGTAGAGAAAGTACCTTTAATTTTGGGCACCTGAAAGTCAAGTAATTTAAGGTTGCAGAATTTGTCAGTAATGGACTCTGCAACAATTGCAATTAAAACTTGAAAAGCTTGAAACAAGAGAGAAAATTTGTTGAAGCTCCTATCTGTATTTAAATTTAGCTCTTTTTATCAAAACACTTCTCTTTTGATTTGATTGTTGCTGTGCTAAGCACAAAAAGGTATCTTGCAACTCTATAAAATTGTATTGCAGCTCCTAAAAAAGTTGTATTCTAAGAACAAACTTGCGCATAATAACCTTCCCCTAACTTCTCTGTAATGAACAATTGCATCTCTGTGTTTAGAACACTTCATCACAGTTAAATGGTCTGCTTTAATACTACTGTTCAGATAGGTTATATACGTTGGTATGTACCAATCAATTCAAAAGTTTAAATAGTTTAGGGGCACTTTTTAACCCTCATCTGCCCCTAAATAATTTTTTTTCAATCAAAACAGAAGTTAGGAAAAAGATTCAAACTAGAGGTATTTCATACTTGATGGAAATCAAAACCAAATCTTGCTGCAACGAAGCACCAAGCAAGGATGGAATTCGAAGCTCGATGACAGATCCATGGCTTTTTGTGATGCAGAGCTTCAAGAAAGATGAGAAGGAGAAGCTCTGCAACTGATACAGTCGTTTGAACCTTGCTATGAATTTGCTCTTTGTGGAGAAATCTAACTCCTTAAAGTTAAGAACTCTCCAGCAGTCAGGATCAATGGAGGCCTTATACCATGATTTGCAAACAAAGGGGACAGAAATTGTGAGATCCTCAAATCCCAACTTGCAGAAAACAAAGATCAAGCAATCAAATGGCAAATCCTCCCATCTCCTTCCTTTCATGACTTCCTTCTACTCTCACTCTGTGGAGTTGAAATCCTATTAATAGAAGAAAATCAACAGTGCATTATATTGTTTCGGGCTTCATGATAAACAATTGACAGTCCAGATTGAACGAGAAGAACTTGCATTTGACGATGCAAAAACCAAAGAACAAACCAAGAAAACAAGAAAAACAGCCTAAATATGATAAATTTGCAGGCCTGAATATTATTAGAAAATACAGAAGTTAAGATTTCACTGTCATGGAAATTTCATGGAGGACTCAGCATTTCTTGTATAGAGAATTTTTTATGTTGGATTAGCCGATATTTTTATGCAAAGACAAAGGAAGCTAACATAAAATAAGAGGATGGAGTCATCCATAAAGGTAGAATATTTATTTGCATCATTTCTGAAGTGAATGTGCTTGCAAATGGAGCACTAATTAATTTCCTCAACTTGACGCTTTCGTTTTCCTAGTTAGGTTAACTACGTTACCTTCTTTTTTTTTTTCTTCTTTTTTTTTTCACAACAAAGATGACTGATGGTGCAATAGAGATTCAAGAAATGAGATACCTTAACATCCACGGTGATTTTTAATAGAAAGGGGCTTCTTTTTTAGTTGACTAAGTGCCCAAAATACTCACTTGGAGAATAATAAAGAGAACAATAGACCCAGCCTAAGGAAATATAATGAGCATGGTTGCGTACTAAAATATTAGCGGTGATAGAGAGTAAGAGACGAGAGTTTTTACATCGAAACCCCTGAAAAGGAGGGAAAACCACGAGGGATGACCAAGTTTGAATGAAACCACTAGTGTTTGCAATTGATTACAAATGAGGTTCATCCTTTGGGGGAAGGCCTCAGCTCGATGTAATAAATATACATCATATAGAGTGCATTACATGGTGGGATTTGAAAGAATCATTATTGACATGTTCGTTTGGTTGGCACGACTGTAGTTGGTGAATGATATAAGTTAGAAGGACCATAGTCAAATGATGGTGGTCAGAATGACCTAGTCAGGTGGCAGAGGTTAGAAAGACCGTAGTTGGCCAACGGTGGTCAGAAATATTGTAGTTGGCTGACGTTGGTCAGAAAAATCGTAGTAGGATAACAGTGGTCGAAAGGACCATAATCGGTGGTTGGCGGAGGTCGAAAAGACTGTAGTCGATGATAGTGGTCAAAAGTATCTTAACCAGTGAGCGACAAAGGTCGAAAAAATGGTAGTTGGTGATGGTGGTCAAAAGGATCGTAGTCGGTGCGACGGAGTTCGGAAAGACCATAGTCGGGTGACGGTGGTCGGAAAGACCATAACTGGGTGACGGTGGTTAGAAGAATCGTACTCATATGACGGTGTTAGAAGGGACTATAGTCAGTGGGCAATGGAGATCAAAAAAAATTATAGTCGGTGATGGTTGTTAGAAGGACCATAGTTGACAGGCGACAGAAAAAACCTGTTAAGAATTGGTGGTTGAGCATAAATCCGGCAACAGTTTATGGCTGAGCGGAAGTCCGGCTAAAGTCCAACGATGGTCGTTGGTCGAGTAGTGGTCGAGGAGAAGCAAGGTGGCAAGAGAGATCTCAAATTTCTCTTCCTTCTTCCTCTCTTTAACTTTCTTCTTTTTGGCCCCTTTGTAAAGAATAAGGGGTTTTTTTATAGTTTTATAGGAGTGGCATGACCAGCAAATAGAGAAAAGATCAAGGGCACATTGGGAGTGGTTCGAATGGACAACTGATATTAATTCACTTGATCATAGATTGTTTGTCAATTATTTAAGTGTCTTCATGATGTTAGAATTCCTCAATCTTATGCTCATTGGATTCGTCTCGTCGAGTCACTTGATTCAACTACAAGCATGTCACATTTGAAAATCATTTGACTGTTCAATTTATGGTTTAAATCTTTCAAATGTGCTTCGGGTCCTTGATTTGAACCCATTTGGGCTTAGGTTAGAACGAATTAGGTAGAATATTTATTTGCATCATTTCTGAAGTAAATGTGCTTTCAAATAGAGCTCTAATTAATTTCCTCAACTAGACGCTTTAGTTTTTCTTAGTTAGGTTAACTATGTTACGTTCTTTTTTTTTTCACAACAAGGAAGACTGATGGTGCAATAGAGATTCAAGAAATGAGATACCTTAGCATTCACGGTGGGTTTTAATAGAAAGGGGCTTCTTTTTTAGTTGACTAAGGGGCCCAAAATACTCACTTGGAGAATAATAAAGAGAACAATAGACCCAACCTAAGGAAATATAATGAGCACTGTTGCGTCCTGGAATATTAGCGATAGTAGAGAGTGGTATAGTTTCGCATCTTAGTTTTGTACAAAGATCCAACATACAAACAGAAAAGAAAGTAGGGGTATACAGTTCATAAGAGACAAGATTTTTTATATGGAAACTCCTGAAAAGGGGAAAAACTATAGTGTCTAACCCAATTTGAATGAATCCACTTGTGTTTGCAGTTGATTACAAATGAGATCCATCCTTGGGGTGAAGGCCTTAGCTCGATGTAATAAATATAAATCATATATAGTGCATTACATGATGGGATTTGAAAGAATCGGTGTTGACAGAATCGTTTGATCGGTTGGACCATAGTTAGCAAGCGATGATGGTTTGAAGGATGCTAAGAAGAACCATAATCGGGTGACGGAGGTCAGAAAGACCGTAGTTGTGCAACGGCGGTCGGAAGGATCGTAATTAGGGGGGGGGGATGATGGTCAGAAAGATCATAGTTGGGCGACGGTGGTCAGAAAGACCGTAGTTAAGCGACGATGATCAAAAAGATCGTAGTTGGGCGACGTTGGTCAGAAGAATCGTAGTCAGATGACAGTGGTCGGAAGGGCCATAGTCGGTGGAGGTTGGAATGATAATAGTCGATGACGATGGTTAGAAGTACTATAGTTGGTGAGTGATAGGAGTCAGAAAGATTGTAGTCGGTGATAGTGGTCGAAGGGATCGTAGTCGGTGAGCGATGGAGGTCGGAAAGACCGTATTCAGTGATAGTGGTCGAAAGGACCATAATTGGAATGTGATGGAGGTCGGAAGATCATAGTGGGGCGACAGTGGTCAGAAAGATCATACTTGGGCAACAGTGGTTGGAAGAACCGTAGTCGGATGACGGTGGTCAGAAGGACCATAGTTCGGCTGGAGATGGAGGTCGAAAAGACCATAGTCAATGACAGTGGTCAAGAGGACCGTAGTCAATGGGCAACGGAAGAAATCTGACAATAATTGGTGGTCGAGCATAAGTTTGGCGACAGTTCGTGGCCGAGTGAAAGTCCGACCAAAGTTCAACGACGGTTGGTGGCCGGGGAGTGATCGAAGAGGAACTTGGTAGCAAGAGAGATCTCAGATGTCTCTTCATTCTTCCTCTTCTTTCCGTTTCTTTTTTTCCTCCATTGTAAAGAATGAGGGGTCTATTTATAATTTTCTGATAGTTGCATGACCAGTAAATATGGAGAAGATCAAGGGCACGTTGGGAGTGGTTCGAATGGACGGCTAATATTGATTCCCTTGATCATCGACCGTTTATCGAGTATTTAAGTACCTTAATGATGTCAAAATTTCTCAATCTTAGGCTTGTTGGATTCGTCTCGTCTAGTCGCTCAATTCAACTATAAGCATGTCACCTTGAAAATCATTTGATTGTCCAATTTATGGTTTAATCCTTTCAAATGTGCTTCGGGTCTTTGATTTGGACCCATTTGTGCTTAGATTAGAACGAATTTGGTATCGTTGGGTTCGTCTTTTTGACACATTCCATTTGAATTTAAATATTCTGAAATCGGAGTTTGGATGGTTCCAAAATTAATTTAGAAGTTTCCCATGTGAATTGGCCTCGAGATTCATGCCCGATCTGAAAAACATTTTGTGATATATCAAGCACAATACACAAATATGGTAGAAAACAACCCAAAAAAAAGCGCTGAGGAGAACACTAAGGCTTCGTTTGGGACGGCTTTTTTATTGCTTTCTAAAACGGAATTTTAGTTAAAAAATAAAAAAATTTGTATTAAAACTCCGTTTTAGAAAGCAATAAAAAAGCCGTCCCAAACGAAGCCTAAATCAACTAAATTCAATCATAAATGAACAACATCCACAAAGCAGGGGGCAATCGAATATATGGAGCGCTAAAATCCATTTCTCTAAAAACTAGCAAGTGGAGAAGATCTTACCATATCTTTGAACTAATCTTTCTCAAGAGAATGCAAAAAAAAAAAGCAAAAATCCTCCCTCATCAACTCCTTGTGTCATTCACAAAATACCAAAAGCTATCTAACACATTGAGTATGAGTAGTAGGATTATGACCTAAATGTGTGAATTATTAAATAACAGTCAATATTTAACATATTCACTCATAGTTATTCTTTATATCAAATCTTCCATATCAATAATAAATCAAGTGAATAGTCTAATATGCTCAAATCAGCAAAGTCAACGCATTCAAAGTCTTGAAGGGCATTAACAATACACAAACCTATAAAGTTCAAGCATTTCTTGAAATTATGAACAAATATCACTATGGTAACTATGTAAGCAGAATTGTGCTCTATGCATGTCTTTTAAATTAAAATATCACTGTTTTTAACATTCTCTTTTATAAAGTGGTACCAAATATTGAACCCAACATTGCCCATGAATCATACAAAATTACATTGAGAATGCTGAGTGAAAGAAAGAAAAAAAATATATAGAGAGTGAAAAAAAAAATTTAGAGAAAGAAGCTTTAAGATTTTTATAAAATGTGCTCAATCATAACAAATTGTGTAAAAATGTATAAATTGTGCTCACCTCTCAACCTCATATTTATAGTTTTGGGCTGGGGCCTGAGCATTACAAAAGTGATAATATATATATATATAATATATAGTGAATATGAGATTGAGTAAATCAAATTTAACTCTTGAACTAGCTTAATTTAGTATACATCATGTAATAATCCAAAGACATGAAAAGAATTTGGTAAATGAAAAATATGAGTTTTTGAATGTCTATTTGAACTAGAGTGATTTAGCACTATGCTTTGGAGCACTGCGGCGCTAGCTTAAGAGCACGGTGGCGCAAGAAATCGTCATCATGGCATTTACGTTTCTGTTCTACAATAATTCTAGATTCAGTTGGTAGCGTTAAGGTACTATTGGTGGCTTTGGCACTAAAATATATTTTTATATATATTAAATTATAAACATCCCTGCCATTCCCTCTCCCTCCCACCACTAAGCGCTGCCTTGCACAGGAAGAAATCAAAGAAGGAAGAAGAGAAAGGAAAAAAGAAAGATGATCTTCTGAGCTTTTTCTTCTGTCATTTTTTGTTAGAAAAATTATGCTACTCATAATAAGTGACTATCCTCTTACTTCTATTTTTGGTGATTTTGATTTCTACGGATTTTATCTCTCATAAATCTGTCAAAAATACATTATATCCTGATTTTGTAAGCTTTCACCATGTAACTTTTGATATGTTATAGATTTGATCATTCTGAACAACATGATATGATTTTATTACATTTTCACTAGTTAGAAACATGTATATGAATATTTCTATGAAATGAGTAGGAAAGAGGCATACTAAAATGGGTTGAAAGTTGGTGATGTACTATGATTTGATATGATAATATTGATATGTAATATGTGTTGAAATGATTGATAGAACTGATATGTACTAGAATGTAATACTGATCTAACTGAAAGGATATTCTGATTGATATCACATATTTGAAATAATAAATCCTATGTGATAACTTTAAGAGTACTGCTTCACTTATTGGAGTCATAAGGAGCTAGCGATTGATTAAAAGTTATACGTAGTCAAGGCGACTAATCCATGCGATTCATTGGGATTTATGAGTACAAAATGTAAATATTTACTATAGAAAATGGAATGATGTTTTCCATTGTTTATTTATTTCATGTATTGCAATTATTCAGCACTGAATGTCAAATTGATCTAGTTGTTAAATAAAACATAAAATAAATAAAATGATAATAAAAAATGATACAGAGAAAAAAAAAAAGTTATTGCGCTTCAGATCCCAAGACGTGACAAGTCGGGTTGACTTAGCTTGAACCAGGTTTTATGGATGTTTGGGTGTACCCTTAACATTAATATACTTGATTCTCATATGATGCATATGATCTCTTGCTAGCATATTAGAGCATACTTGGCACTAAAGTGAAATAAGGCCATCCAATCATATACTACTCCGACGGTAGACTAAGGGAAAAAAAACCAACAAACATACGAAATATCATTAATAAAATATTTTCAACTAATATACAATTCCAACTTTCACGCTATAATTTTATCTATCATTTATTTAAATTATGATTTTTAATATTTCATAAATTGTATAGTGTAATATACAATAAAAAAATAATGAGAATATAACTACATAAATTTATTCCTTTTTTTCTTTTAATTTATATGCATTATTTTTAATTTTTAATATAATATCAATAGCAACGTTGCTATTATTAGGAGATACTTTTTAAAATATTATCTGCAGTATCGATGATCAACTTAACCAATCCAACCTTCATTATCATATTATTTTGCCATGTGTATTTAACCTTCATTATCATATTGTTTTTCCATTTGTACTGAAATATGTGCACGATATAACCTAAAAATACTAGCAGTAACTATGTCAACGAGTAGAGATTTTTTTTTTTACGAGATATCTACCCGCTGCTATCCCCATAAAAGAGTCGCTAGACGAAATAATTAATCCCTCGGCAAGCCCAAAGGCAACTAGACCCATATGTGTCGGACCAAGCGTTTATTTTCTCCCCATTTAAAGAATCATGCAGCATGAGAGACGAGTTGAACGTGGATTGGGGGTACTCAATCACGCTCGCCCATCAACCCAAATAAGCCCGATGAGATTCACGTAGAGCTTTAGAAAACACCTTGATTTTAAGATAAAATGGCGACCCTATTGTTTATCAAGACCCAGAGCCTATCCAACTGAAGGAGATCATTTTAAAATTTCATTTGAGCCCTTCTAATGGTGTATATCCAATGAATAAAAACCCTTAACATAATCACTATCATTTGAGAGATGAACAATAAAAACCACAATGTTTCCTAACAATCCAAGCTAAGCAAAAAACACTCCGAAAGAGGGCAAATAAAACATCCGAAGATCATTAAAAACAGAAGGATAGAGAACTGGAACTGAAATTGAAAGCCTCACAGGATGGATCCAGGATGACTAAATGCTAGCTTTTCAAGAACGCTATTGAACAGAAGAAATTTACTTCCCCTTAGTAACTTCAACAAGAATATGATACAACTATTTGTCCATTAAGTTTCTAATTGCATTCAGCTTCAGCAATATATCTTATAAAACAAGTACAGACCAAAAAATAAAAAAATGGGTTATCAGACTTGTCAAAGCAAAAGAATCATTTGGCTCATTTCAGCTTTGTAGTACTCATGTTGCCTGTGATCTTCACGATGACCGACAATGGAATCATCGAAATGTGACCTCGGCTCCCATAGAGCCCAATCCTCCCAAAGCTTGCAGAGGAGCTGTTCATTGTGGCGGTCAGTACAAAAGTCAGGTTTTGTGTCTCTCCCTTCGCTATCGAAAACCGGATAGGGGCGACGGAAACAGAAACTGCATAAGGTGCACTGAAGCTGACACTGTAGGTCTCATCATTAGCTATGTTTGTTAATCTTCTTGTGACAGTTCTCGATTGATTCAACAATGCTACAGTTACTGAAGGTAAGTTCAAGTCTGTGCCATTAATGGTGGAAGAATCACAGTTGTTGCCAGTATAGTTTAGAACGATAGGTGTAGACCCATTGATGCCACAAAGAAAAGAAATGTAATCATCATAATCTGAAAAGAAATGTATGGCAAAAGATTATATAAGGAAAAGGTATTCGGGTTATGGTGCTGAGGAAAGGAGGTTCGACTAACCCGCATCGAAAATTATTCCTGGATCTAAAGCCGCAGTGGCATTAACAAAACCGCTTCCCATGTCAAACGGTGTAGCAGGTGATTGGGATGAGTCTGGATTGCTGTAAGCTCGTTGAGCCATGATTGGTCCACCTTGTTTGTCATAAAGAGTAGCAGTTGTAGAGAGTGCAGAAGCAATGGCTGATGGGCTGAAACTTGGAAACTTCTGTTTTAGAAGAGCGGCAAGCCCAGCTACATGGGGAGCGGCCATGCTAGTACCAGATATCATTGCAAAATTTTCACCTGCAAGGAAATTTAGCATAGATGGAAGTGAGTAAAAAAGAGATCAACTGTAGTACAAAGTGAACATATGTAGACATAAAAGTTAACTAAATAAGATAAATGATTGAATTAGTACCTTGAAATTCAGCAGAGTCTGTGGCAAGAGAAGAACTCCAAGCACCCCAAATGAAGTTACCAGGAGCTATAAGATTTGGCTTCAGTATGTCTGCATTTGCCAGTGAATTGTCCTCTGGGTCTGGCCCTCTTGCAGAATAATACATTATTTTTGGAGCAGAGTTGCTATAGTTAGCACCTAGACCTCCCAATATTCTTGCAACACCGCCAAATTTAACTATGCGGTTTGAAACTCCATCCCTCACCAAGGATGTATTATAATAATGAAGAACAGCCTATTCAAATATTGCAGACAAATTAATCATTGAAAATTTAATGGTATCATAGTTGGAAGCTTTAAGCATAATTGTTTCTTCAATATCTTAAAGTTAAGATGACAAGTACTAGGAATGTTGCTGGTAAACATAGTACCGTACACCTAAAATATATTGGGTTAAGTCGCGCAAAAAATCGGTACTCACCTAAAAGTATATACAGCAATTTTATGTTGTATTGGACATTATAGCTGATTAAAGAGAAAACTCGGCCTTGTCAGTCACCTTTCAAAGCTATTTCCCAGTAAGCCCTCAGGCGATCTAGAGTGAGGCGCCTATATGGAGACTTTCATGACGTAAGAAAGAAGTTTTGCGAACCAATTATTCACTGACTTCACCAACTTTATGGCCGGTTAAGAAGCTATTCAGCCTTGCCGTCATCTAAGAGAATATTTGCATTATACTTTATCATTCTCTCTGCATTGCAGCCAGTTAAAGAGAATATTTGGCCTTATGGCCGGCAAAGAAGCTTGTTGGCCAATTCTCAGCTTTATAGCTAAGGAATTATGCATTCAGATTTTAATAAATATTATGTAAGTCATCCTACACAGAAGATGAAATATAATTGAACTCACTAATATATATATATATATATATACTAGTGGACTGAACTCGTTAAGTTGCCAAGTTTACTCATTACTCATCATTCGCCAGCTCCAAATTGCTCGAGTCTTCCTCAAAGAAATTTCATCATAGAATTAAGAATTGGGGTTAGTAATGTATCTCTATTTATAAAGATTTCAAAAGTAGCCTTCTCTATGGTGTTGTGCATCAACACAAGCCTATAAATAAGCGGTTAGAGGGTGAGCTTTGTGGGGCACAATCAAGAAATCATTGGTACTCGAGCCATGTACTTTCTACAGAACTTTCTCTATCTAGCTTTTCTCTTTTTATTTAGCCATTCTTTCTAGTAAAATTCTGGCATCATCTACAAACAAATTTAGATCAAAAAAGTAGTATAAAAAAAGGAAATATGTACAGAATCGATGAACTATTTCACTTGAAATACATTTATGAACAACCATTTAGACTTAAAATCAAAATTCAACAAACTAGAGCTTGGAAAGAATATTAAAGTTAACTAGGTATCAAAAAGGTAAGAGCATATTGCCAGAGGCAATTCAATTACAAATTAATATATAGATAAACAAAAACCGATAGGAAAGAAGTGTGTTTCCACTCTCGCAATTTTTTATGATACTTGGATCCAGATGCATAAATAAAAAAGAACACACCTTGGAGTCATCAGGAGAGGGTATGATCACGCCAGGCATATCCATAGGAGTAGGGTTGAGCTGAAACCCTAGGACAAAAGGATCCATGTAGAATATAATGCCAGCAGCACTAACGTTCTTTGCAGTTACCAGAGCTTGCTTAACCGAGGAAAGGCCAAGCACATATCTGATCGAGTAGCTACAAATTATGATGTTTCCCTTGACCAAATCTTGGTTAAGATGGCTAGGGTCTTGGCATTCGCTCACATAAAAATTATTCTCTCTATCTGAATCATTTCTCAACGCGTGAGTTGCAGATATCAGAGTGTACATCAAATCACCATCTGTTCCAGCTGAAAGTAGATAGTGCTGGTTAGTTTTCTCGTTTAGGAATTCAGAAAATGTGATTATTCTTTGAATAAGAAAAAAAATACCATGATAATTAATATGCATAAAAACCATTGAACAATAGAATATCAAATACTAGTAACAACAAAAAATTTGAAAGCATGTCCTTGATTCTAAGCGGTTTCCAGCTTTAGTAATTCAGAACAATGTTCTTATGTTCTTAGTTGACGCTTGCATAATCAGCCTTTCTCCAAGGCAATCTATTAACTTAAGCTTTTAGCTCAAAGATTAGCCAGTCTTTAACGTCTAATAGGTTAAAATTACAAGATTTAAATTATGTTCTAGAACACCCACTCTAGAGCTAACCTATCTCTTCACCAAGGTGGCCAAGCAAAAGCAAGCCCTTGTGCTGTAAATAAGAAATAAATTCAGATGATCAAGATTCCACCTCTAATGCAATCAAGACCTACTCCAAAACAAGGTTTAAAATTGTATTGCTAAATGTTGTAACTATGGCTGCAAATGAACCAAGCGTTCGACGAGCTGCTCGTGGCTCGGCTCGATAAAAGCTTGTTTATGTTCGTTTGATAAGGTAAACAAACAAGCTTGAACACTCTTGATAAATACCTGATAGCTAAATAAACGAGCTTGAACAGCTTGTCATTTGGTTCATTTATGTTCACGAACAGTATCGTTTAAGCTCGTGAACAAGCTCGCAAAGAAGTTCGATTAGAGCTCAACTAAAAAGCTCGATTAGAGCTCAATTAGAGTTTTAAAAATAAATATTATTAAATCTACTAATTTAATAATTTATTTTTACTAATTTAATATTTTTAACTTTAACCGCTTTAATTAGACATTTTAAACTTCTCTTTTTAGTAATCTAACTAATTAGAAAAATTTAATTAAATTTTTTCTCTCAATCTACTTTTATTCTCACCCGCCTCAGCTTTCTCGCCTCACTTCCCCCTCTCGCCTCGGCTACCGCTCAGGAAAAAAAAAAGGTAGCTTCATTTGTCCCACACTGTGAAATGAAAGGGGATTTCGCTTTATATAATAAGACAGTGGAAAATGCAAATGAAGCATGGCAGGCTAGGCTCAGTAGGCGGGGCAGGTGGTTGTGAGTAGGCTGGCTCAGCCGCTCCGACACGATTTAAAAAAAATTATGATTTCTGAGCGGCTGGCTCAGTTTGTTAAATGAGGCGTTCGATTTGAGGCTCGATGAGCTTGAAATTAATCGAGCTCAAACATGTTCACAAACTGAACTCAAACAATATAAGTTTAAACGAGCTCGAACTCGAACATTGCCGAGGATCGACTCGCTTCGATTCATTTGCAGCCCTAGTAGTAGTAGTAACTAGACCTAAACCAAGCATTTGAACTCATGTGGCTATTACTTAAGCTTAAAATGCAAGCCAGACATGGCTAAGGTAAGAAGCGAATGCTCATGTTTGTCATATAATAAATATATTCCAAAGGATTAGAAACTCACGTGCAAGTCCAACGCCAGAGATTGAAAGATTATTGCCTAGCACAATAAAGTTATTATAGACTCTATCATGAGCTGAAGCACCCACACTGAATATCCATGGACTGAAGGAAGACATGCTCTTTGGTGAAGGGCCAGTATTTCCTGCTGCTTGTACAACAAATATTCCTGCTTTTACAGCTGCAAGTAAAGCCATATCTAAAGGATTGAAGAAAGTAGCTAAGCCAGGAGGGCGCCTATTAGGAGTGATGGATAAACTTATGATGTCAACGCCATCTTGAGCTGCCTGTCAAATGGTTTGCCAGTTAAAGGATGAAATTTGTGGACCAGTTAAAGAACATATAAAAACATCAAAATAAAGTGACAGACGAAGGAATACATATTTGTTCTGCAGTTTTAAGGATAAAGCCAAGGAAACAAGAATTCATTATTAGTCACATGGAAAAACGTCACGAAAAACCAAACTGAATGTAATTGATATGACAAGGCCAAGATGATCGAGTGTTAAAACTAGAAACAGTTAAAATAATCATATTAAAAAGTGTGATCGTGGAGCCTATTGAACAAAACGCCACAGGAAAAATACTTGATAGTTTCAACTTTAATATACAGCAGAATACAAAGATGATGAGGTACATTCCTGATAACATGAGAGGTTTGTTACAAGTTTAGACGTGACAAGTTTGTACAAAAATATGTGATCATATCAAATGCATCACTCAACAAGAATAAATGAGGTGAGCTCAAATAAAAGGAACAACGGTAATGATGACAATGATGCTTATGATTTTCTTTCCTTGATGAGATTCCGGTTTCAAAGTTGAGTATCAGTAAAGGGGATTAAAATGAAGGGAAAACAGTTTTAGAATATATTTGTTCCTTTAAATAACCCTCAATAAGAGAGCTATTGTACTTAACAAAAATAATAGAAAGAAAACTAATGGGTGAGTGGTAATACTACAATCTTGAAAAATGGAAATTCTGACTTATTTTGAAATATTGTAGCATCGTGTTGTGCTGTTTGACAGAAAAATCATTACCACTCTCCAAAAGTAGGACAAACTGCTCTATTGGTGCTCATGGACATGTCGCCATAAAGAAGCACACATGCAATACAGCACTTTTCATTCTAATTTCCCATATAATCAAATTAATGAAAAGTCAAACTTTAAAAAAGGCAAAGCAGATCAAAAGACATTACCAAAAAAGGCCTGATATGAAAATGCAAATATTCAAATTTTAAAAGTAATTCAAAGGACATTGGATGCAAAGAAATAAAATTCCCATTTATGGGAAGCTAAATCAACCACTAAAACTTTCAGGAAAATCAAATGCATGGAGACCCAAAATTAGGCCACTAATTTACGTAAAGAGAATGGACCCGAATGAATCATGGAAAAAATCCATTCCATATTTTTATGAATATTATGTATTCTCATGAAACCATGATGATCTTTCCAAATGGTTAGATAACAACCTTAAGATGTTTCTAACAGAAAAATTATAAATTTATGAAATATAGGCAATTCCAATCTTCCACAGAATTCCATAAATCAAATGGACCGCAGCAACATCAATAAGATGAAATAAAAATATAGAACAGGAAGTTGATGTAGCCAATTCATTATGGAATCAGATAAAGTATCACTTAATTCCGTTAATAGTTGAGAAGTTTACCAATAAAAGGCTAAGACAGTTAGGTTTAATGCTTGCAACGAATGCATGCAAACCAAAGCCCAGGATAAGTAATGCGTAGGGAAACTGTTTTTGGAAGAGAAATGGAGCTTGTGCTTGTTGAATATAAAGCAAGAAAATGCTAGTGTTTTAGCAATTAAAATAGGGAAATGCTCAAGAATATTTCAATTCCTAGTAAAAACTTTGAAACATGTGAAGCTAATCAGAATTAAAAATGAACGGGCAGTCCACAAGTTTTAGTTTTGTAGACTAATATGCTAAGGGTCGCAAGTTTTAGTTTTGTAAACTAATGTGAAGACCACCCGAACATGAAAGGTAATCTGAAAAAATTAAAAGAACTTAGCTGGAGTCAATGTAAAATAAAACTTCATTTAAAAATGCTCTCATTAGTTATATATGTGGCAAAATATAAATCATTAACACTTGTTTTTATTTCTAAACTACTAGTTTAGCCTTTCAATAGTACAACATGCTTTTATATTTCACTAGGCCAATTCAATTGTCCGAAGCAGAAAAGCAATCAAAAACAAATTAAAAAATCAATCAGAACTGTAATATCTTCTAAGAAGAAAAAACTATCAGAAAGATCCGCTTTACATTAAGCACCAAAATAATTGTTCCATCAACTGGAAAGTCCATGCTTGGAAGTGACTGTTTACCTGGTCTATGGCAGCAACAACATCAGCAGCAAAGCCTCCAAAGCTTTTATACAAGGCCTTATAAACAGCAACGCTGAAAGCAGAAATAGTGTGAAAAAGCAAAGGAGACAGAGAAAAGAGGTTACGAAAAACTCATAAATGGAAGCAAATGATAATAGAGTTTTAACTGAATGAAAATGAATATTTACTGGGCATGAGGAGCCATTCCACTTGCATTTCCAAAGTGATGCCCTGACACGTTCACAGGAACTCCATGGTTACCAGCAGCTATGGAGGCTGTATGCCTGAATTGATAAATCAGATATTATTTTGAAGTAAAGACATCCAAGGAAATGAAATCCAAATCAGTCAAACAAATTTAAGATGTCAATTCCTTTCACATTTTTACAGTTTGGATGACCAATGAACAGTTATGAACATACATTTTAATCTTGCATTTTGTTCAACTAAATGAGAATATGGTTACCTAAACAAGAATGTTCAGCATGAACTCAATTTCGAGAGACATAATGCGGTTGCCAACAGGGGTGCACAGTTGACTGGTAATAGATAAAAGAAACCTTAAAAATCAAGCATTCCCAAAACTTACGTTCCATGGCCATCCCCATCAAATGGTGAAGCATGGTCTTTAGAAGCATTAAAAATTCCCCTAGTTATGGCAGATGCTGCAAAGTGACGAGCTCCAACAAGTTTTCTATTGCAGGAGCCAGATGGAAAATCGGTTGTAACTTCACAAACTCCAGAAAAGTGGGCAGGAACGGGATAAACAGTGTCTGACAGAACATCAGAAAAGCTAGGGTGTGTTGGATCGATTCCAGTGTCAATAAAACCAATGACAATTCCTTTTCCTGCAAATTCTGGACCACCTTCTTCAACCCAAGCTCCTTGGGGCAAACCCAAAAATTCAGGAGTGTATGTTGTTGCTGTTCGGACAGAGAAATCCAATTCAACATTCGCTACCTCTCTTCTCTTAGAAAGCCTGTCTGCCTTTCAAATCCATAAAAAACATATACAAATCATCAGACTAAAAGGTAGGAAATGGCCAGTATCATCAGCGCAAGACAGATTTAGAGTGCTCGTCTCCAACAATATATAGTGCCATAAACTATAAGAACATAACTTAGAAACAACAGCCCTATGTACTCAATTTATAAACAAAAGAAACAAATTGGCTCTAAAGCATAGGCAGTTAGTGTCTATTAGGGAGATATATAAAGAACTAAACATTTCACAAATAGACAAGTTGGATCGAATAGTTTGATTTAAAGGGGTAGCATATAAGGTAACAACTTAAGAATCTCATTAATGCAAAGAAGAGCTCCTGCAACATCATAATAATCAATTAGACCTGATGCTAAAATTTATCATACAGATTTCAATAACAATCCCACAACTCAATAGAAGTTACATGAACATTCAGCTCCCAGAGCATGCTGCACAATATCTTATAAAGTACGTGTAGCAAATTATTAGATATGCATGAAATTATAGTATGTGAAAAATAAAGAGCTGCAAACTGAATATTTACAGCACCATGTTTATCAAAACTAAACAATGTTAAAGAATTTAAGAGAAACATAGAATTAGTACTTGTGGACGAGTGATGAGAACCGCAAAGCCATTGATCAAGAAGTGATAGCTATACAGTTTAAGATAGCTCTCTCCTTTAAGTGCTCTTCTCAATAGAGAATTTTGAAATCTAATTAGAAATGAGCTGTAATCTGCGCCAGTCCGTGAAGCATTGCTGCATCAAAGGATAATTACAGAGGTAAGAACCTATCCCAACAAGACATAAAAGGTACAAATGTACCAAATAACTCATTAAACAATAAGTTCTCAAAACATAAATGCATAATTTGCGGTTGACTTGAATGTAAGCACCAGCAATAGATAAAAAAGAATGGGAAAAAAAAATAGGACATCTAAACTACTCACTTATCTGCTTAAGAAAGAAAGAATAAAGTAACAAAAAACTAAAAACAATTCATAAACAAATATACATAATGCGGTTGACAAGATCTCAGATGTGATGAATTTTTAGTAATTACAAATAATGAAATATGAGCTTTTAAAACAACAATTCATTCTGTTACTTTATTTTAAAATTCTAATCAAGATTGCCATATAGGTTCAAGATGAAGCAATGTGATAGGAAATACTAATATTTCAAGTAACCCTAACAAGATTGATGAAAATAGCGAGAAAACTCCACAAATCTAATGGAAAACAAGAAAAAACAGTAGTTTTTATTGTAGAAAAGAAAACCAACGGAGGAAATGAAGCAAGATACCCAGGTTTTAAAAACCGGACCGGACCGGCCGGTTCAACCGTGAACCGGCCAGTTGTCCGATCCGGTTCAGTTCAAAAACCGGCCTCGCAAAGAACCGGCCTGAACCGTACTGAACCGGCGGTTCAACAAGTGAACCGGTCCGGGTTCGAAAGAACCGGCCGGTTTCAAAAAAAAAATTAATGATAAATAAAATATAAATAATATATTTTACTTCATTACATTTTTTTAAAATACTTTTTTTATTAAATAATGAGATTTTTGATACCATAATATATGGTTGATATCTCATGAAACATGTTTTGTTAGAAAAGAGTGAACTATATATAGAGTCAAAAGCCAACTATCTCTTACTCCTTCATGATGTGGGACTAAAAAAGAGTACATGAATGTTATGTGAGCTTAAATGTGAGCTTGGGCTTTGTTGGGCCATTAAATTGAGTTTGTTGAGCCACAAATTTGAGTTGGTTAGGCCATGAATTTGGGTTATTTATGTGCAAAATTTTTTAAATTTTGTATTATAAATTTGTTATGATGTATATTTATAAATTAATAATACAAATTTATATATTATATTAAATATTATTCTTATTACACATTTTTAAATTTAATATTATAAATTTATATATTATATTAAAATTTTTAATTTGTTATAATGTATATTATAAGAATCTCATTTATTATAATTATAATGAAATATAAAATGCCCTAACCCTAGCCCCTCTTTCCTAGATATAGCAAACAATTAAACAATTAAGCCAAATTACATATTAGCCCTTTCCGCCCCCTCCTTTGGCTCCAACTTGTTTGAATTTGAATCCTTAGTGGACCCCACCCCCCTCTCCCTCTCTCTTGCTGCCCACCTTCTGTAAACATGGGCTAGCCCTTGGCTAGGGGTCGGCTGGACCGGTCCAATAGGGACCGGTCCAATAGGGACCGGTCTAACAATATCTCCCCCCCCCACAACAAAAGAATAACCTTGTCCTCAAGGTAAAAGGAGGGAAACTGATATTTCACAATCTCATAAGGATTTCATGTCATCTCATAATCTAGAAGGTCATTCCACTTGATCAACACCTCCTTTACCCAACCTTCTCCCTGGCGCACCCCTTGTAACTCAAGGGGTTCCAAAATCACCTCCAAATCCTCTGCCAGCGCCATTGGTAACTCAGAACTTGCGGCATGATCTCCAATTTCCCTCCTCAGTTGGGATTAATGGAACACCGAATGTATAGCCGCTGTAGGTGGTAATTTCAGTCAATATGTCATAGTTCCAATCCTCTCTACTACCTCATATGGCCCAAAGTACCTTGGGGCAGGCTTCTTATTTCTCCTGTTGGCGACAATCTTTTGTCCATAAGGTCGAAGCTTCAAGAACACCCTCTCCCCTACCTCGAATTGGATGTCCTTCTTATACCCATCTACCTGTTTCTTTATAATTTGTTGAGCTCTCATCATATGCCTCTTCCCAACACCTTGTCCCTCTCCTCCAAGTACTCCACTGAAGAACTAGTATGCTGTTCTGCCCAAAATGCACCATGTGAGGTGGATCTCGCCCATACAACACTTTGAATGTGGTCATCTGAGAAGCAGAATGGTATGAAGTGTTGTACCAGTATTCTACCCATACTATCCACTTGGCCCACAGCCGAGATGTATCAGATATAAAGCATTGTAGATATATTTCCAAACTGCTATTGATCACTTCTGTCTGACCATCTTATTGGGGGTGGTAGGTGGTACTACTCTTCATAATTGTCCCATGTAGTCTGAATAACTCTCTCCAAAAGTGGTTAAGGAACTCCTTTGCAATCGGACCACCTTCCTGATAAAAATTGATGCTACTATCACCGCTGTGTAGGAATGTCGTATGAGACGAAATGAGCATACTTTCTCAATCTATCCACTACCACAAGATCACTGTGAACCTTTCTGATCTAGGTAATCCATCTATGAAGTCCATAGATATCTCCTCCCACACCCGAACTGGTAAAGCTAGTGGTTGTAGTAATCCTTTTGGAGATATGTCCAAGTACTTGTTCCTCTCCTCCACATCCTTGTGCATCCCCTTCCAATAAAACTCTGAGGCGAGTCTCCTATACGTCTTTTGCACTCCTGAATGACCCCTAATAGTGCTCCCATGGAATTCCTAGAGTAGGTGTGGAATATGGACTGATGTCCTAGGCATCACGAATCTCCCCAGGTACAGAAGCCTCTCATCATCAAGAGAATACCCTGGGTGGCTACTTTCCTCCAACAAATCATCCTTGATCTTTACACACTCCTCATCCTGTGCACTCTCCTCCTTTATGGCCTCCCAATCTAACATCAATGGTATCGACTATACCATCGCCTGTAGCTCCCCCATACATTTAGATAAGGCATTTGCCGCCTTATTCTCCACTCCTGGCCTGTACTAGATTTCAAAATCATACCCCAGCAGCTTGGACAACCATCTCTGGTGCTCCTCAATAACCATCCTCTGTCCCAGCAAGTACTTCATGCTCCTCTGGTCTTTCCTAACAATGAAATGTCAACCCAACAAGTAGGGCCGCCACTTTTGGATGGCTAGCACAATCGCCATTAACTCTCTCTCATAAACTGATTTTAGCCTGGCCATGGCTGTCAAAACCTGGTTAAAGTAGGCGATGGGTCAATGGTTTTGCATGAGTGTCGCTCCCAAACCATATACTGAAGCATCTGTCTCTACTATGAAGATTTGAGTAAAGTCTAGTAGGGACAAGACCAGTGTACAGTAGTCATGGCCTTTTTCAGGCTCTTAAAGTTGTTGTAGTCACTTACCCCCATAAAAAATCATCCTTCTTCAGCTGCTCTGTTAGTGGTCAAGCGATGGTGTTGTACCCCTCCACGAACCTCCTGTAGTAACCTGACAGTCTTAGGAATCCCCTCAACTCCTTAAGATTCTTTGGTATTGGCTACCTCAACATAGCTTTAATCTTGGCCTGATCTACTGCCACCCCCTCCTTAGAGACGATATGCCCTATATATTTCACAATAGCCTGGGCAAAATAACATTTCTTCAAATTGGCCTTTAACTGATGCTCATGTAACACTTCTAGAACCCTCCTCAAATGCTCCTAGTACTCCTCTGACTTGCTATAAACCAGGATATCATCAAAGAACACGAGGTCTAAAGACCTTGTTCATGAGGGACTGGAAAGTGGTTGGGGCGTTAGTGAGAACAAAATGCATCACTAGAAACTCAAAATACTCCTCATAAGTTCTGAAAGCCGTCTTAGGCACATTCTCCTTCTTCATCCTGATCTAACGGTATCCGGACTTCAAATCTATCTTGGTGAAGATAGCTGCTCCACTCAACTCATCCAGCAGCTCATCGATCACTGGGATGGGAAACTTGTCTGGCACAGTTTCTTTATTTACCGCCCTGTAGTCCACATAAAACATCCAACTCTCATTTTTCTTTTTAACCAATAATATTGGGCTAGAAAAGGGACTAATACTAGGCCTGATAATGACTAAAATCGGGCCTAATAATCCCTGCTTCCAGTATTTCTCTAATCAACTTCTAAATCTCATCTTTCTGAAATTGTGGATAGTGATAAGGCCTGACACTGATGGGTGAAACACCTTCCTTCAAAGTGATACGTGCTCATGTTCTCTTGGTGGTGGCAATCCTTGAGGTGGCTGAAAAACCTCACTGAATTGTTGGATCAATGGTCGTACTGAAAGATGAACTTCCCCACTTTCCTCCAATCTGATCCCCTCTAGCATGTGCAATTCCACCAAGTACCCTGCCCCCACTTCTTGGATACTCGTCACCATGGTTTTAAGAGACACCATGGCTTTAAAGATCCCCTCATCTCCTCTTATCACTACTCTTCTCCCTTCCACCATCAACTCCATCGTCAATGCCTTCCAGTTAACATAGATGTCTCCCAAGGTCTGCAGCCACTTCATCCCCAGGATAACATCAGTGCTCCCTAACTCCAATGAGAAAAAAACCCCCCTCGCCTGTATCCCCTGCATGGTCAACACCACTCCCCAAAATATTCCCTTGCTCATCTCCACCTTCCTCCTGCCCATCATCACTCCGCAGCACCCTATATCCACCAATTTCATCCCCAATTGGTTCACAACCTGATTGGAAATAAAATTGTGAGTAGCCCCACTATCAATCAACACCACCACCTCCATATCTACTATTTCCCCTTACTTTCATGGTATGATTCAGGGTGAATCCTACCGCAGAGTTCAGGGATACCTCCGCCACATCCAGATGCAGCTTGCCCTCCATCTCTTCCTCTACCTCTCTCTTACCTCCCTCCTCAGTTTCCTCGCCATCACAGACGATGAGAACCTGAAGAGTTTGGTCCCTGCATCTATGCCCTGGAGTATACTTCTCATCACACCTAAAGCATTATCTCTTCACCCTCTTCTCCTGCACCTCCCTCTCTGTCAGTCATTTAAAATTTCACCCACTCCCTCCTCCTGGCTTCTCCCAGGTAGTATCACGAAAATCGTCTGCTGCAAGACCCTTGGGTGCTAGGAGAGTGGTAGTCATCTTGTAAGAGTCTCCTAAATTGCTGCTTCTGGCTCCCCTCTCTAGATACTACTGATCTTCCACCAACTGCGCCAACTCCATTGTCTCTCCCAAGTCACGAGGCCTCATGACCCTCACCGCAGCTCTGATCTCGAATTTGAGTCCCTTCATGAAGTTACCCTCCAACATCGTCTCTGATAGTCGCTCCACCTAACTGGCCAAGTACTCAAATCTCTCGCAGTAGTCGACCACTAATCCATCATGTATTAGTGCAAAGAACTGCTTATAAAAGTCCCCTCCTCTGCTAGTTCGAAAATGTTCTAATAAACATTCCTTGAATTCCCTCCAGCTCTGTATGGGTCTCCTTTAATTCCTCCATTGATACCAGTACAATGCCTTTTCCTCCAAATATAAACCTGTTGTTGTCAACTTTTCCTCCTTCGTCAGCCCATTGACGGTGAAATACCTATCCACCTTGTAGATCCACCCAGGTGTATCCTCCCCCTCAAAAAAATAGGCATTTTCAGCTTTCTCACCTTAGGATCTCCTCCGTTTCTCCGTATTCCTCCATAATTTCTCTTTTCTCAAGTGCTTGATTCTCCCAAAAGTCTTATGATCTTCCCTTACACGCTCATCTTCAAATCCTCTTTACTTTTCCCCCTCCTTTCTCCAAAATTAATACCCTTATACTTACCAGAAGTTCCCTCTTTTTTCTCCCAACCAGCACCCCTTAGTTCATGTCATCCATGACCACGCCTCTCTCCATATCTACCCCCTTTCTCCTCCATGATCTCCACATCGTTTTCTCTCCTACGAAATTCAGAATTCACAGTTCTTCCCACAGGCCCCTTTATCTCTGATGCCGTCGTTTGAATTTGATTTTCCAATAGCTTCTTCACAATCGCATGAAGATCGAAAACTTTGTCTTCCATGGATGAAACCTTGTTTTCTACGAATGAAATTCAATCTTCCACAGTTGCTTTCATCTGGCTCATCTCCCCTTCAAGGCGTTCCTCCAGCGCATCTACCTTCTTAGTCGCCATCAATACTCGAAATTTTTGTAGGTTCAAAAATCTGGATATTGAGACAAAATTCAACAAGAAACCCTCCTCCAGACAACGATCAGCAGCTGAAATTTCAAAAAAAACAGCCCACAATGGTCCCAAAATCTATTCGGATACCAATTTGAAAGGAAATACATGAATATTTCTAGTAAACCCTAACAAGATTAACAAAAACAACAAAAAACTCCACAAATCTAATGGAAAACAAGCAAAAACAGTAGTTTTTATTGTAGAAAAGCAAATCAACTGAAGAAATAAAGCAAGATACAATTAATCCTCAATTACAGAGGAGGATCCTTCTCTCCCAATCCTTTGAAGAATCAAGCACACCAAAATCAGCCACAAAACAAAGTATGCCCTAACCCTAACCCCTCTTTCCTACATATAGCAAACAATTAAACAATTAAGTCAAATTACATATTAGGCATTGTCGCCCCCTCCTTTGGCTCCAACTTGTTTGAATTTGATCCTTAGTGGACCCCATCCCCCTCTCCCTCTCTCTTGTCGCCCGCCTTCTGTAAACATTCGCACTACTTGCTTTTTACCAAGAGGTCACCCACATATACCTCAATATTCCTCCCCTTCTAATCTTTTATGTTTTTATCAACCATCCATTGGTAGGTCTTCCACGTGTTCTTCTTGAAATAAAGGCCTTTAGCAATAATAAAGGATGTCTTCTCAGAGTCTACTGAATGCATCTTAATCTTATGATAGTCTGAGAAAGCATCTAGGAAACTCATAACTGAATAACACATGTCAAGTCGCCAAAGCATAAATTATTAGAAGCAGGTAGCCATCATTGGTACATGCCGAGTTCAAGTTCGTGAAGTCCACACACATCATTCACTTACTAGTAGCCTATGCACCATTACTACATTGAAAATCCAATACAGTGTTGGACCTCCTTGATGAAGTCAATCTCCATGAGTTTATGCACCTCTTACATGATGGGCTCGGCGAGTATAGCAATTGTCTTCCTAATCTTTTGTTTAATAGTTGAGCATCCCTTCTTACGTTCACTAATCCCAGGTATCTCCGCAGTTGCTCATGAAAAGACTTTCAAGTCACCCCTAAGGGCCTGGATCAACTGAGTCTTGTGTTCCTTACTAAATGAGGCACTTGTTATAAGAGTACAGTTAAACTCGCCTTTGATAACAGGCATCTCATCCACTACTTCCATAGTTTCCAAGCCTGAATCTCGCTCCACATCCAATTGGATGATTTATTCCGTGATGTCACCACCTTTCCTACCACCCACATCCAGCAGATGCCCCCCCAGTGTAATTTCCCTTCCTTTGGCCTAGAATTTGACTGAAAAGTGGTAGGTAGATACCACAACACAAAAAGTATTCAGCAGGGGCTTGCCAAAGATGACGCTATAAGTCGTCAATTTGTAATGGTGGTCGCCCTCTCCCCAGGTCACAAGTAGGGTGAGTACTCATGTCTCTCTATGTTCTCTTGAGAAGCTGTAAAGGGGTCCTACAATGGGGGTGAGCTGAGAAGTAAGCAAGTTCATTTTCTTAAATACATATTTGAAAATAATATTCGCAGAACTTCCTGTATCAATCGAAATGTTATCAATCTGATAGCTTGAAATTAGGGGTGTAATGACCATTGCGCCATTGTGTGGGTTCCCTCTAGCGGGCTTGTCGGCTTCACGGAAATAAATCAAGGCAACATCAATCACTAAAGCTCGCGAGATGGGCACCGAGATTACTTCTCCAACATGCATCTTCTTCACCCTCGCCTGTGCGTCTGCTCGTTCTTCGCCCAAGATGGTGGGTATAAGAACTGATCCGACCGATTCAATTGAACCGGCCAGCTTTACTTATACCAAACAAAGCAAAGTAGGTACGGTCGAGCATCTAAACCGGCTCTTACTAACCAGATGGACGAAACAAGCGACCGAGCGGGGCACGTGCATGTGTGTTGCTCCTGGCGAGGTCAGATCGCATAGTCGAGTGAACGAACACGTGCATTAGTGAAAACTAACGACTCCTCGTGAGTAATATCTTTGATTCACTCACTCCAATGCAAGTAAACGAACGTGAGAAGCTTCAGCCGAGAGGAAGAAGGAGACGGAATGAAGGTTTTCAAATTTTATTCTTCTTGTGCAAATTTCTTCTGTTATTTAATCTTATGAAAAGGATCAAATGTCTTAATTGCGCTTAATTGAGCGCAGAGTTTGGAAGAGGAAGAATTTGGGGTTGAAAAGAAATCTTATACGAATAATGATTTATATGAAAATAAAAATATTAAAAGAAAGAAAATGTATATGCATGCAAATACAGGAGTTCACCCCCAGCCTGGGGACGCAACGTACCCATGCACGTTAAATGGAAATGAATGAAAATGGTTGTACCTATATTGGTACAAAATACTAGACCTATACTAAATGAGAAATGGAAAATTGAAAATGATATATATATATATATATATATATATATAACTGTCAAAGAAAGCTAAATAAATATAATTATTTTATGTATGTACAATTACTATACTACATGTATAATTATCCGCTCAAACTGTTAAACTAAATATTTCAAGTAAATCTTCTGAAAAAGAAGAATGACTGAAAGAGAGGAATATGTGTACAGAAGAAGGAGCTCAAATGAAAGCAGATAACATCTGGTTTATGTATATGTTCAAATGTGTAAGTTGTATTAGTGGCTCTTCAGTTTTTATATAAGATGTAAATGTAGTTGATAAACTATATTTGAATTTGAAAGAAATATATTAAACGTCTGACTGTTTGTTCCTACCTCATTAATTCGAGTCTCCGAGTCGAGTCGTGACAGTAGGTACCACTCCAATAATATATACGTAGTGGGCAAGGATAGGTTCATTGGCACTCTTTTCCATGTGTGCCTTTCTAGGTCACCATCCTGATTCGACAAGCATATCGTCCTTCAATTTTCCTATTTTAATGAGATCCTCCATCTAACCTCGTAGCTAGCGACATCCCTCTATGTCAAGACCGAGATCCAATGAAAGGCGCTTAAGGTATTGCAGACTAGCGCAGTCGCTTTTATAGATGACGGGCGCCTGAAGAATTTCTTAATATGAATTGCCTCTACTAGTTCAATCATAGACACTCTCAACGAAGTGTATGTAGGGTAGGTCGACAGTCATTGGTTAACTTCATATTAGTTGGGGTGAATGGCAAGAAGGACCTCCTCCACCCTCGGGGCTATGGGTATAAACAAGCCAAGTATCTGCCTAATCGAGTTAAACTTGTTTAGTTTTACTGAGCTCGAGCTAGTTTACTAAGCTCGAGCTCAACTTGTCAAAAAATTTATAAGCTAGAGCTCATTATGAAAGCTCGAACTTAACTCGATTATTGAGCTTGATTTCTTTATTTTAAATTAAATTTTATATTTTTAAAAAAGATTTTTTATTTTTAATATAGAATTAATTTAAAAATATTAAGATGTATTATGTAATGTTAATTTAAATTAATTTTTAAATATATTTGAATTAATCGAGCAGCTCAATAAGCTTTCGAGATTAGCCAAGTTAAGCTCGAGCTCATCTAATATAAGAGCTCGAGTATAGGATCAAGCTCGAGTAACAAACTCATGGCCGATAAATTCGACTCATGAGCTCGTTAACGAGTTGAGCTCGAGCCGACTCGCAAGCCAGCTCGTGATCCGGCTTGGCTCACTTACACCACTACTCGGCATTGGTAGTCATGCTATCCTCAACAACCTTGTATGCACGATGCCCTCTAGTACTCGTGGCGATGGCAACAATGCTACATATTTGGTCTTCAATCCCTCATATTACTGGGATGGAAATTTTCTTTAAGTCTTCCTCATCACTGCTTTCCTCTCACAACAATCTCATGGCGGCAAGTGGCTAAGGAGAATTCAACCACTTTATTGTATTCCTTATCATTAACATGGTTGTTGGTCATCTCCAACAACTTGGCAAGTGTCTTCGACTACTGTAGGCAGAGTGCATAATATGAAAGGGCCCTTTCCCAGCCTTAGATCAATGCAGCTTGGGTGACTGCAGGCTCTAAATCTTTCAATTTCATTGTCTCCCTCTGGAGCCTCACTATGAAGTTCTACGGTGATTCTCCAAGCTCCCATCTCGTCTTCAACGAAGCTTGCAAGCTCTTCTGTGGCTTATGGCACTAGTAAATTGTGTCACAAACATTCTCTTGAACTCAACAAAAGAGATGATCACTCCCACTGGCAAGCGAGTGAACCACCTGAGTGCAAACTCCATAAGTGTGGAGAAGTAGAGCTGACACTTAAGGGTGTCATTAACATCTAGTAGAGAAGTCATCGACTTGAATGTCACCACATGATCGGTGGGGTTGGTCTTGTCTATATAAGAATCCAAGTAAGGCACTTTAAACTTGAAAGGTGGACTCGCCTCAGCAATTTCACTGGAAAAGGCATTAATATATTCAAGCTCTCCTCGTATGGCCTGCCTAGCTAACAGTTGCAATCTTCATCACTCGTCAAGGCTAGTACTCGCTATGGGCACCTCGATAAGCACCCGAGTCAAAAGATTCCTCAGGGACATTATCGACTCGCCCTCACCCTTGGAGATCACCTAGGGCATCTTGAATTGTCTTCATGATTCGCTTATCCATCTCTTACAAATCACAAAGGGTAGAAAATTTGACTTCCTCCATGTTGACTAAAGGCTCTTATGAAAGTCTCCCATCAGGTTAGGCATATCTTCTTTGTGATTCATATCTATAATACTTGATATTTTTGTCAAAAAAGTAAGCATGCAATTTACCCCATTTTATCATTCCTCCATAAAACATCAAAGTTATTTTCATTACATCCTATTTTAATTTTGTGCATTTTGATATATAAAAGTATACTTAATTACAAAGCCTAATAATATTTAACCCTAAGTATTTAATTAACATAACAGTTTGATTCTGATAGAAGTATTTCGGGATGGGAGTTAGTAAGAGATATGTCTTTCTGGATTCTCCCTCTTTGTTACACTCTAGGTTAACTGAAAGGGGTCGAAAAGGGGTGTAACGATATCATCTACACCACCGCACCTAAGAGAAAGCTAAATTCCAATTTTCAATGGATTTTATCATACCTTTCTAGCAGGTGAGCTAGAACCTGTGAGCATGAATGAAGAGTGTAGTGAGAGTTGAGAGAGCAGAGAAAAATATAGATATATCAAATCAGCATAATGTTTACTAATAAAAAGTCCAGTGTCCAAGATCAAAGTCAAAAGTCTCCCAAATATTTTCATCAACCTTTATTTATAGATATCTTAGGGATAAAAAAATTTATACAAAAAAAAGTATAGGCTACAAGAAAAGCAATACAAAAAAATACATATGTCACAAGAAAAGTCCTCAGAACCCTTTAATTATAGGGTTCTGAGGACTAGAGATTTCAAACTAGCAAAGTATTTACTATTAAAAAGTCCACTGTCAAAGATCAGAGTTAGAGTCCCCCAACTATTCCTCGTTAGCTTTTGTTTTTAGGATTATGAGGGCTACAAGAAAAGTTATAAAGAGAAAAGTAAAAAATATAAGTTATATGGAATACCCGTACAATGCTACACACTAATCTAACACGTGTCACCTCCTAATAGGCTAGAGGAGGATGAAGCCAATGAGCGAGCTCATTGGTAGTGAGTAGGTGTCGAATGAATCTGCAAGGGAGCTCTGGCGAGTTGTAGGGCGTGATTGATGACTTATATAGAATATCTCAGGCTGCCTTAAGGAAGAAGGCGAATGAGATGTTGCAAGAATGAAAAGGCTTTAGTTCTGATGGTTGTGATGAGCAACATGTCCTCTGAGTAGGCTCTTTCTGGAGTTGAGTTGGGTGAGTTTGGATTTTCTGCGGGAAAGTCGGTGAGAGAGGTAGCAACGAGTGGTAGAGGGATCCTTGATTTGCACTGTGCAAGGCGAGCATCGTATTAGGTTCAGCCAGTTGATCCCCTCAAGCAAGTCCCTCTATAGGTCTCAAACGAGTTCCCCAAAGTAAATCTTCTTAAGGGCAAGTATCCTCTTCAAAACTTGATAGCTACCTATGAAATACATATGAAGACATTCATGAGTATACAATTTCGTTTGACTAGAAACCATTTTTCCCCCATTTTCTGCATGTGGTTTTCTAAGTTCACTCCTACTTTTCTCCCAAATCCCATTTTTGCTAGTAGCTCTCTTACCAAACTCCACCCTACTCTCACTAAGAAAGTTAGGCATAAAGACAATGTATAATATGAGAAAGCGTAGGGGCAAACAATCCATATTAAGGTAAACTATATGCATCATAGACCAGGAAGTGGACAAAAAAATAAAAATATCAAATTATATCATAAACAAATTATGGTCCAACGACGATCACTTTTTTTTTTTTTTAACATAGAGTGAATTTAACCTAAATTCACACACACGGGCATAAGCCTCAAACCCATGACATCGAGCGGCGGAAGACGAATATCCCAGCCTAAGGGGCTGGATGGGCTGCGTAAGCGTCACCTTCCCATTCTCTACATCATAACAGATTGTAGAGCAAAAAAATAGAGAATTCAACTCATGCTAGCAATTTTTGTAAAGGTAAAAAAACGTTCCAGTTAATAAACTTTTTATTGCAGTAAAAAAGCATCGATAAAGAACAAAAAAAAAAGGAATAATTAGACAAGCCAATTTCTTCGCTAAGGTACAGCTGAACTGACCGAATCGGAAAACACTTATTTTATTATTCAAGTTATTAATTGAGCACAGGTTCAGTTCAATAAAATAAAAGTGAAATAGAAACACAAGTTTAAACCAACTTTTTCAAAGAAAAAACAGCAGAATCAGAGGAGGAGAAACCATCAGAGGAGGAGAAACCAACCTTGGTTTCCCAGTATCCAGTCTCCCAAAACCTCCATGGCTAATTTGCCCGATTCCAGACGACTTCATCTCCGCAATATCGCCAACGTAATGAACCGCAGGAGCCTGCTTCAAGGTAACAATGTAAACAGCCGCATCATCCTGGCAAAGTCCTCCTCTAATCTTAAAACCCAGTAACGTAAACAACAGCAGGAGCAACCCATATGTCCTCCCCATCTTATCCCGAATTCCAACCCTATGAAACCAAATATAACCCACCTCCAAAATCTACTCCATAAAACCCAAAGAGAAAAAGAGTGCAAAAAGCAACCAGCCAGCCCATTCAGTGAAGTTCCCAAATGACACAAACCCGCCGAGCAAAAACAACTATGTGGCCAGCATTGGGAGGAAAACGCTGTAGACAGCACTCATTGATGGACTGGCTGTGAGTTAATGGAAGCCGTGGGCTGATTACTGCTCAAAAGAGAAAAGGGCAAGGAAACAAGCGAACTGAGAGAAAAAGCCTCCAGCTCTCTTTGGATAAAGACACTTTACTTCTATAGCATTGGGGTGCGCTTGCTCCCCTGCTTCTGCTTAAGAGCATTAGGCGCAAACAGCTCAGCACACAGCAGGAAAAGGAAGAAGATAAAGAAAAAGTTAAGAGAGAGAGAGAGAGGAGAGAACGAGCGAGCGAGAGATGGAGGAGATGGGGACGGAGAGGAGCCTGAGCTAAAAACAGGAATCGAGGAGCAGAACTAAGAAAACTCTCACCCAGCCGGCCCAAAAACTTGGGATTAGGAATTCAGATTAGTACAAGCCATTAAATTCATATAATTAAATTGTTATGATATTTTAAAATAATGGTTATGTCTAAATAATATTAAAATATATGTATGTAAATAATTATTTTACTTTAAATACATTCATTTTAATAATACGTTTGATAATATTAGATGAAAAAAATTTAAAAATAGATATTAAATTTGTAAATATATTAAAAATTAATTATATTTTTCATGATAAAACTATTAATTAAAATCAAAAAACTATATTCTGTGAAAAAAATAAAGAGATATTCTATATAGATAACAAGATATTTAATTTTATCTACAAATAATATAGAAATTATCTCTTATTTATTAATAAAATCAAAAAACTATATTCTGTGAAAAAAATAAAGAGATATTCTATTAGATAACAATTGATACGTATGCAAACATTATCTTGATCGGACACGAATCTCGAGGCAAAAGGCTAGTTGGAAACTTCAAAATTTAATTTCGGGAGCATCCGAACTCCGATTTCAGCGACTTATAGTCAAACTGAGCGTCTCGGAAATCAAACCCAACGACACCAAGTTCAACTCAATCCGAGCCCAAATGAGTCCAAATCAAGGGCTCAAAGTGTGTCAGAATGTTCAAACAGCAATTTGAGTTTCAAACGGTCTCCGATTTCAACGAGCTTATACTCGAATCGAACGGCTCGACGAGACGAATCCAACGAGCCAAAGATCGCTGAATTCTGGCATCATTAAGACCTCCAAATGGCCAACACAAGGTGCATGATCGAAGGGCTCACTATCGACCGTCCATTCAAGCACTCCTTATTCGCCCTTGATCTCACACCTATTTACGGACCATGCCACTCCAGAAAATCTATAAATATAGCCCTCATTCTTCACAAGAGAGGATCCAAGCAAGAGAGAGAAGAAGAGAAGAGAAGGAGAAAGAAGGAAGGAGTCCTCCTCGACAGCCGTCGGACCACCGTCAGCACCTCGCCGGACCACGCCGGGACCCGCAGAACCTCGCCGCACGCCAGCACCGCAGAAGGACCACACCTACCGCGTCAGACCGACGCCGCTAAGGCTCGACGTCAGCCCACGCGCACTAAGCGACACGCAATCCTAGACCGACTGTTAAGCCGACGTCAGCCTACACCTGCCGACCAGCTTACTACATTGTCGATCCCGGAGGTGTCGCTCTGAAACCAACTCAAAGTCTTAGTGGAATCATTTTCAACTGGGCTAGGCCTCGTGTTTTTCCCTTTTAAGGTTTCCACTAAAAAATCTTGTTCTCTCTGTGTTGTAGTTATACGTTACAAGCTAAGAGCAGAATTAAATCTCTATCGCCGCGTATTTTCTAGCCGCAACAGATTGGCGCCGTCTGTGGGAAAAGTCAATACCACTATTCTTAAGTACTCCTTCAATGGCCAACAGGCGTAGCCATCGCGTCCGTGGGAGCCTCCCGCTCTAATTCACACCAATCCAGGAATCAGTCCCTGAATCAAGACGACAGGCATCTGCCTCCTTTCACTCGGTAACCGACACCCTGCAGAGAAGGAACTTAGGGCATCCTAGAAGAACGTATCAGAAAAGTGGAGGATCTCAAAATGAGATCCTTCAGCTCTTAAGGGGAGCTCGAGGACCAGCGCCAGTACCCCAAGAAGATACTCTTCTCCCTCGAGATCAGCCAGGATTCGAAACATTCTTCATGTCGAAGTCCCTTCCTCGCCAAGGATGCGCCCTCGCTACCGCCCAGAAAATGAGCTTGCTAGCACAGCGAGCTCTACCCATCCTTCACGCACGGGCCACCGGCAGCATATGCTCTGGACGTCCCCGAGGACTTGGGACGAACAGCACGTCACTGAACTCTCCCCGCAAAATACGTTGTGAGTTGCGGAGGCTAGTCCGAGAGGAGTTCCCCACAGGGGTATAGACAGTCCCTTCGCCGATGGGACATTCAGGAGTCATTACCCCATTCCGGCAGGATTCAAACTCCCAACATTGATTCTATGATGGAACTTTAGACCCTACGGTCATATCGACCTACTACCGCACTATTTTGCATATCCAGCAGGCCCCGACGCACGATTCGCTCTGCTCCAAGTTTTTTCCAAATGCCACCCTTACTCCTCTCTCTAT
>NW_021319518.1:6795202-6849476 GCF_001605985.2 Dendrobium catenatum | reverse complement strand
GGTACAACTCAATATTTGCTCAGGATTTGCTCGGTATTGCTAGGGATTTGCTCGGTACTGCTAGGTATTTGCTCAGTATTGCTAGAAAAAACTCGGCACAACTCGGTATTTGCTCGATATTACTAGGTATTTGTTCGGTATTGGTTATTGCCGAGCAAAATCGACTAATACCTAGCAATACCGAGCAATCTTGGGTCCGTTCCGGGTCGAATTGTCGGGGCGCGCGGTAAATAATGAAAACGTGTGGTGCGATTCTACTGACGGCCGAACGTAGAGTTGCGTACGTTCACCGGACCAAATAAAAGCTCCATTGTGAGGTGGAACCATATGGGTATAATTGATTAATCTTTATCATATAATTATCAAAGTTTATCAACTAATATATTATATTTAAAATAATTTAATATTTAATAAAAAATTATATTAATTAAAGTACTTTAATAAATTATGCATTGAATCTGTCGATTCTAAAAAATCGGGATCGGTTCACTTGTTGAACCAACGGTTCAAACTAATTCCCGCCAGTTTGATGTTGGGTTTTTTTTCATGAGGGCCGAATCGGGACTGGCCGGTTCAGTCCGTTTTTCAAAATCATGGCTTTATCTAAAATTTACGTATTTTTATATATTTTTTTACAATCTTTCTTAGATATAATTGTAAAAAATAGCAAAAACCTCGAAAACAATTATTGGCTAAACTATGGAAATTTTACTTTCAAGAAGAACCGATTCTAAGATAAATCTTAAATCATTTTGGGCAAAATTGCCCTAACATTAATCTTTTGTTTAATTTAAATTTTAAACAAGAAAATAGAATGGAGAGTCTTGAGAGTAAGTCTAGTTTAGTTATGTAGAGAAAGAAGATTTTACTTTCAATAAGAACCCTACTAGCAAATCTAGTTATCTAGAGCAAGAAAATAGAATGGAGATTAAGTAGATATAATGAGCAGCAAAGAAATCAAATTATATATGTGAAAAATACATCATTTGATAAGTACATGCTGGTATATCATTATTTACATGATATACATACATAGCATAGACATTGTACGACAAACATATAATAATAATATGTGTACTAATGTAATAAGATGTTATATAAATTATTTTGTAACTACTAAGTATAGGACTGATATAACTTATTGATCATTGATTATGAATTGTATTGATTGCACTTATTTTATTGCTTATATGATATGAAGCTGGTCACATTGACTATCACATATTTTATAATTAAATATTCATATTAATATTGACTAAATGATTACATGCATGTTATTTATATTGCATTGCAATTATTTTAGTTATAGGTTATGATAACTTATTGAGCAGTTAGCTCGCTCAATAGTTTTTACATGATTTTAGGTATGGTATGGGGTCCAATGGAGTGAGGACGGATATAGTATTCAGTTTTTTTTTTTTATTAATTGATAGTCAATAACTAAAAGATAAACTTGTTAATATATGTATTGAATTCTTGTCTATTATTTATGAATTTTTAAAAATGAATACAGTTGATTATTTCAATGAATATGAATTATAGTTACTTCCACTAATGATTATGTTAATTAAAAGAGATTAGTGACTCTGATAAATTAATTAATAGATAAATAGATAATCCTTCTAAAATTACATCATGGGGTGTTATAACAAATGCCCTATATGAGTCCTCCATGATGATGATTTAGACGAGTCCATGAAGGCAAACTCCACATGCAACTAGCAAACCCCTCGAGATGAGTTACAAGTCATATATGAGAGTATTCCATGTGAGTGGCTGTGAGCTAGGGGTGAATATAATTGGACTCAAGATTGTAGGCTTTATATATGTGTGTCTCCTATAGTTTGGACGATGATATCTATAGAAGTTGGATAGCCTTGATTGGGAGAGCTACTGAAAGAGACAAAAATTTATAAAGTAAGTGCTCCTTAAGTAAAGGCTTGGTGGAGTAAGATCTATGGTTAAACTCACTCAAAATATGTGCTTCCTTGATATAGCTCTTATAATGTGAGCTTTATATGATAGCCAACACTTAATTACAGTAATTTTCTCTTCACTTTGGGGTATCTTCAATAAGAATGCTTGATCGTGACATGGAAGGTGGAGAAGATAGATTTAAAAATATTCACTAAGTGCCCAACAATATTTCATTGTAGGTGGATGAAGAGTCTATTATAATGAAGTCGGAAATTCCCTTGTTTTGATGTTCTCTTTCTCCCCAAGTGATTGATAAAGTGTGCATTCCTTCAATCTCCTTCCTTTCCCTATACATTCAATAGTAGGCCAAATGTTGGAGTTAGGTGAGAAACACCTAGATTCATCTCCCAAAAAAATGCTTATGAGGATGGTATTGGCAAAACTTAATATAATTAGAATGAAGTCAATTTGATAGGTGAAGGTTAATGTTGTAACAACTACAATATCACCAAATGGAATCCCATTCATCAGCATTTTTCCCTCAATAAAATTGCTAAAGTGACTTTAGGATGAGAAGTCCTGCATGTGCTTGCCAAGTTTACCTCTCCCAAATAAATTTGCATGTTGTCAACTTGTTAGGAAATATTAATATTTACAGTTCCCGCTAATTAATTTGTGAAGGCCCACTAACCTTTACAAAGATACATAGTAATTATTTTTTAGAATCCATAATATTTACAAAGACCCATAAGAACTTTGTGTCAATTGACAAACATTAACAAAGACCCATAAGAACTTTGTGTCTATCTAAAAAGCTATTTCATTTACTAATTTTTTTGTTATGTATATTTAGGGTTTTTTATATCAAGATTATGTTTTAGTTTATTAATGATAAGGTTTTATATTTTATTTAAATAAAAACTTGACACTCAAACAAAGTGGTTTAGTAGTGTTTTAAAGTGACTTTTGTTTTCTAGTCGTGCATGACTTCAAGGTTTAGTCTTGTTTGCTTTTACATAAAGAATGTTCAATATTTTCTTCAACTACTCAGCTCACCATTTTATATTTGAATTATCCTAATGATGCATATGTTATTTTCATGCACTAGCTTGAGATCATAAATCATGCTTCTTTAATGATATATGTGATAATCGAAATCTAAATAATTATTTTTAGGCTCATGGGTTCAATAAGAATTGAATAGGACCTGACTCTCATGGGCATTAGTCTCTTAATGAAGTCCCCTACTTTAAATGGCCTCCATGAGCTATTCCACTGAGTCTGATAATGGTCATATATGAGTGAGTGGGCGATCTTTCACAATGCAGACATCAAGTTGGTGTATTTTTCTCAATTGCCTCTCAGATTGATATGACTTATGATGGTGGACTTAGCGATTGTGTTGGAAGTGCATCTATCTCTCTAGCTTGGACATTCTAATGAAACTTATATATTCTTATGGAATCACAAAGGACTTCTTTTGGCCAAGATATCTCTTAGTTAACTTGAAGTTTGAGCGGATGTTACAAAATTATGTTCTTCTATGTTGAATTAGTTATTGGCGAGTTTAAGTAACTTGGTCGTTGTTGCAGGTTATTGACATATCTAAAATGTTAATTCCACAAACCTTAAGTGAAACCAAAGCCAACTGAAACACTTTGGGTTCTGATTCTTTGAATTCTATCATATACTAGCTCATTTTCAACAAGGCTTGTGAATTCTTCAATGACTTATGGACATCAATGAATTATGTGATGAACAACTTTTTGAATTTAAAGAAAGATGCTAGCTGCTTCACAAGAGTTAGGAGAATCACTTTAAAGGTGATTCATTGAATGTGAGGAAAACTAAGTGTCCTTCCAATGCATCATTGAGGCCTAACAAGGAAATGGTTAACTCAAAGTAAGCCACGTGGTAAGTAGGATCCATCATTTTCTTAAAAGATTAAAGATAGGGGATTTTGAACTTTGTTCAAGGCATTGGCTTGGAATTTTTTGGGATAATGTGTTGTAAGTTGGCGTTTTGTCTTCTTAGCTCATTCTTCTTTGTTATAAAGATAATTTGTTTCATTTATCATCAAAGTGAAGGTCAATGCTCTCACACTTACTTGTTGCCTTCAAATGATTGAGTTTAAGGACCATTATTTGGCAATCCCACATTGGGCGGAGTAGTTCTAAGAACATGCTCCAAAGCTCCTAGTTCACAGAGCTAGTTCTCCATTTTCTCCCTGTTGGTAGAGATACATCTTTATTTTCCTATCTTCTATCTATATTAGTTTTTTTTTTCATGAAGTCCTAATCATTGTTTTCAAAATCGGATCGGACCGGCCGGTTCAACCTTGAACCGGTCTGGTGGCTAGTCCGATCCAGCTTACATAACCAACTCTGCATTGAACCGGATTGAATCGGCATTTCAACCGGTGAGCCATTGAACTGGTCCAGGTTGGAAAGAACCGTCCGGTTTATTAAAATTTTTTATTTTTGTTTTAATTAAATTTTAAACAATATATTTTAGTTTATTAAAATTTTTAATTTTGTAAAATATTTTTATTAAATATGATGATTAATTTCATCATAATATATGCAAGCTATCTTAAATACCTCACATAATTTGTTTTACAAAAAGAGTGTATTTCATACTTTATAAGGTGCATTTCACACTTTATAAAGGGTTCAAGGCAACATCCTCAAACTTCTCCTATGATGTGAGACTAAAAAAGTTGCTTGAATGGTTTATAATGTGAATTTGAGCTTATTTGAGCTAGTTGGGCTTCAAATTTTGGCTTCCCTGGCCTTGCTTGAATTGCAACTCTTGCAATATTTAGGTACTAAAATTATTTACAAGATGCTCCCTCAACAATTTTTAAATAACACAACTCTCCTTGGCCTATTGGTTGAGAGCTTAGGCTTCCAACTAAGAGGTCCAAGGTTCGAGTCTATGTGTATGCGTGTGTGTGAGTTTGCCTTAAATGGCCTAAATGTCCCAAAAAAAAAAAAACAATTTTTAAATAAATAAATAAAAAGCTTGGTCAACGTGTAGATCCGCATTTAAGAATATAAGCGGTGGTGCGCGGCGCATGGAACTTCATGATCTTTCCTCGAGAACAATGGACGGTTCTGATGAATTCAACTTTAACTCTTTCAAACCAGACGGCTTACATCAATGCTTCGCATGCGAAACTGTTTGCACCAAATGATTGACGCAGCATGGACCGTCGGACCCTCGGTAGTGGGAATTTGGCAGCTTTCCGCCTTAAGCAACTAAAAAATTGTATGGAACCAAAAAAAATTGGTGCAGAGTGTAATTATAAGATTCTATGTTGCATAATTATTTAGCTTAATCGCTGCAACATTATTACGCTTGCTTTTTGCATTACGTGTGGGCCCACTCTCGCTCCGTTTTGACGGTGATAAAATGAAATACTTGAGATTTCAACCGATCAAAATTATGATAATTATTCTATAGAACTTATCCATATGCACTTTTAACGAGATTGACAATCTATTTCAATAACTTTCATATTATTTTATTTTGTAGATTCTAATCAAAAATTTCATTCGCTACTTTTTTTTTCCAAAAATTTGTATAGTAAAGAATTTTTTTTTATATCAATTTTAAAAAAATTATTTTTTCACCTAAAAATTTTATAATTACTTTTTATAAAAAGTACAGTCATCCCAAACATACTCATATGTATATTATAAATTTTTTATTTATATGCCACTATTTTTTAAAATATTTATATTGATTTATATGTTACTTTATTGTTTAAATTATATATATATTAATGTTACGGGCTAGAATATTCTCGGAGGTAGAGTGAATAAACTTTTCATCTTAGCAATGCACGAATATTAAGCACACAAACAAATAATTTAAGAGAAAGAGCATCAAAACATCACATATTTTTACATGGAAAATATGAAAAGGGAAAAATCACATGGTCTTGCCCAAATAAAAAGATTCCAATAAATTTGAGTGAATTACGAAGTAGGCTATGAGATTACAATAGTTTGAAGAGTGATGTGGAAGTTCGACGACGGTCTGGCTAAAGTCCAAAGGTGCTCGGGCGTAAGTCCGGTGATCCTATGACAATCGGTAACCAGCGGTTGGGCACTGGTCTGATTAGGCGAAAATCCGGCAATTGTTGGTGGCCGGGTGGTGAACTGATGATAGTCGGGCGAAAATCCAACGACTGTCGGCAATGGGGTACAAGTCTAACGGTGGTCGACAACCAGGTGGTAATACGACAGCGTTTGGCGGTCGGTCGGTGGTTGAGAGGTAGTCTGGCGACGGACGATCGACAGAGGTCCGCCAATGTTGATGTTAGAGCTCTTAAAGCCTTGGTATTCTCTTCAATCTCCAGCAAAAGGTCAGGCCCCCTTCTCATGTGGGAAGAGCAAATTTATTTATAAATTTTTTAGAATGACATGCCCCATAAATATGGATAAGATATTGGGCCAATTCTCAGAGTGCTTCATCGGACGACCCATGTTGATCCTCTCAATTATAGAGTGTTTATCAAGCATTGATGTGCCTGAATGATATTAGAATCTGGCGATCTTGGGCTCGTTGGATTTCTTACGCTAAACCGCTCGATTCAACAATGAGCATGCTATATTTGGATATTATTTGGTCAACGAATTTAATGTTTGAACATTCCAAATGTGTTTCAGGCCAATGATTTGGACCCATTTGGGCTCGAATTAGATGGATTTTTTGTCTCGTTGGGTTTGTCTCTTTGGGACGTTTAGTTTGACTATAAGTTTGCTAAAATTGGAGTTTGGATGATCATGTATTTAATTTTAGAAGTTTTCAATTTGAATATGCCTTGAGATTCGTGCTAGATCAAGACAAATTTTTGATGGCATATCAGTTATCCCCATATTTTTTTACGTCGAATCTTGCTATATATATATAGCATTCTTCGAAGTTGGAATGTTAATCAAACTTATAATGGAGGCTCTTTTGAGCTCCAAAAGTATAAAAATTGAGTTCTTATCATCAAAAAATGATTCTGTTGACTCATAAAACATCTAAATCGGACCTTTTGAATCGAATATATATATGATTCTACATATATCATGGAAAGAACTAAAAAAATGGGGTTGAGCTATGGCTTTATCATGGAAAGAAATATTTAAATATGTGGATTAAAGTATGATTCTACATATAGAATATCACATTAAGAAAATAACCCTACCACTCACTAAAGCAACATATTAAAGATCATTAAATCCGTTTAATGTGACTAGATACAAAGCCTCCACTTGTTGTTATCCAGCAAGCCTCCGCTCCTGAGAATAAAATTCAAAATTTTGTTCAAACATCAACCATCCTTTCATTCAACATCAACATGATAAATAGTCCAATGCAAATCCTAATACAATATAGAAAAGAAGCAAAATGAGCGCGAAAGAGAGTAGGGGCAGACCCTTGAGTTTGAATTGGGGGGAACTTTACCCTCCAAGTCTGGCATGCCCTAGCTTTCATAGAAAAGTGATTTAATTGACAATTTAATGTAATCAAACAACTTCATATGTTCCTACATAAAACTCTTTGAAATTTTTAAAAAATTGAATTCCTATGAAACCCAAAATTTTAATTTTCCCCGCATAAGTTAATGAAAATCAAAACACAATACAAACATAGCCTTGCAACATAAATTTATAATGTAATCCAAATTATTTATTATATTTCATGGTCTTCATTATGCTCATAGTGAAGGGTCTACTCTTCCTATTAGCATGATTCCTCATATTTGATCCAGAAGCTTCCTTTGCTACATTATTTCCCCTATTCGTAAATAGCTCTTCGATAAAGAATTGAAGTTATGACGATCTTCCACAATATCAAGATCTATCTTCTCCAAATCAATTATTGCAAAATGTGTATTATCACTAAGTTGTTTATCCTTCTACTTTATTAAGAACCTACATTCTCCACTATTATTAGTTGGTGTTCCATCTAACATTATATTCTTTACTTTTAGAATGTTAGGTTGAATATTCACTTGCATTTGATTGATTTCTCCATATGAAAAGGGATTAGTCTTCAAATTCCAATGTAAAATGTTTTTTTTTTTTAATATTAGTATATTTTCAATCTTAATATATAGTTGTACATGTCATGTAACAATTCTATAAAATATACATTGGGTTTAATTTTTCTAAGAATTTTAAATGGGCTATATGCTCTTGCATAAAGTTTTTTGAAGTTTGAGGTATTTCTTTAAGGTCTAATACAAATCAATATAATCACCATCTTTAAATTATTTTTAGCTCTAATTTTATTCAAAGATTCAACATAATTAATATTACTTAATTTAATTAAATTCTTATTAGTATCATGTAAGCCAATAGAATATGTTGCAAAAGCACATGTAGAATTTGAAAATGCATGTGTAGGAATGTCAATTATACAAGGAGATTTTTGAGATTATAACCATATATTCTCTTCTTAATAGCAGTTGATATAGTCCAAATCAATTGAATCATGGACTCCTTTTATTGATCATGATCTCTGTCAATGGACCATCGCCTCCTAATTTCTATCATAGAATTGTTACCACCAAACCTCTATTGAACCATTGGCATGTAACCTTCGTCATTGGACCACACCATTGTCAGACCACCATCATTCAATCATCATTGTACAGCCTTTATCGTCGAATCATCTTCACCCAACCCTTGTCGTTATGTTAGAACCACTCAATCGCCACAACCCGACCTCTATCATCGGACCACTAACACCCAACCTTTATCATTAAACTATCATTAATCAACAATCACCATCAAACCATCATTGCTCAACCATCATTGTTGGATCGTAGTCACTCAACCTCACACCACCACCGCCATTGAACCATAGATGCTTGATCGTTATTGTCAAACCACTATCATTCAAACCCCACAGCCTAATGTCTATTGTTGAACTACCATCATTCGGCAACAATCATTTGAACTCCTCTCATCCTTTATTGCCTCAATGATATTTTCCACCACTCTCACAAGAGGACAAGCTAGCTACTCATACTCCTATAACTTTGCCTTCAGTAATTTGGGAGGCGAGCAAAATTTATAATCAAGGCTTATCTAATGAAACCATTTCAGTTAAGCCAAGCCTTTTGATTTCTTGTTTTATATATGAATTTATTACATAAAAATTGTTGTGACTTCCTTTTTTTTTTTATCTTTGTATGTGTTAAATTTTCATATAAAACTAAAACATTAAATTCTCTCTTTATTGACCTAAATATTTTAGAGTGCAATTATACTAAAATATTATTAAAATGCAAAGAAATGTGTTCGAAAATTTCAGTAATTTTCATTGAAATTTTTATGAGCTTCAATTAAAAATTTAAAACTTTGCTAAAATAAAATAATAATGAATTTTACATTAAAATTGAATATTATAATCCCAATTACCACCATGTGAGAGAAAAAAAGGAAAAAAGAAAGCTTAAGAATTACATCTGACCCTTAATTTTTTTTTGTTTGAGAGTTTTTGCCTCATTTAAGATGTTTAAGCTCAATGATTAGCATACTTACCTGTGATTCTTCTTTGATATTAATTTTTTTAAATAAAAAAGTACACACGTAAAATTAAAATAATAAATATTTATAAATCTAATATCTATTTTAAATAATTAAGCTTTTCAACTTAAATATTGATGAAAACAAATATAAACCCTCAAATTTATGATAAAAGTTAAATTTTATATAAGAATTTAATGAATGAAAGTATAAAACTAATAATTTTATAAATAAATAAAATTTAAATATTACATTAAAATGATATAAAAAAGACAATTAAATCTTCTTGTGCAAGCTAGTTAAAACTTAAAAAGAAAGAAAAGAATAAACGGTCATGGGAGGGGAACTGTACTACTGAATCATTAGCGTCCTTTTTCCTTAGGGCAAAGAGCCGTTGGTGCCTCGGTGTCCATCATCGGCTATTTTTGGGTTCATTTACTTTTTTTTGGGAAATTTTGGGGCATAAGCCCATATATTAAAAACAAGAGGATTACAAGTAAAAAACCCAGCTAACAAACGCCAGGATTACAAAGGAAGAAAATCTGAAAAATTAACATGAAGCAGAGGAGCAAAATATATCCCTAAAAGGCTCAGAATTACAAAAGGTACATAGAATCGAGAGAACCAGCTGAACCCAAAGTTCAGCACCAAAATATAACTTCCCGGTTGCCAACGAAGAGTGAAAAACCGATCCGACCACGAATTGATTGTCCAGAAAGAGAGAAACAGGAGCCCAAAATTAAACGACGGCCGTCCAGGGAAGGGTACCAGCTCATCATTGCCCAGGGATATCAAAATTCTCTGCCTGATGATAATTTCTCCAAAAAAAGCAATTGGGGTAAGCTATCTGTAAATTATCAAAATATTTCCACTTTGTGACTTTAGCAGTAATTGAATAATAGGCTTTTTTGTTTTGTTCTTTGTAAAACGACGTTGCGTGTGGGTTTGGACCCCGAGGGCTCGTTTGGTTCCCCGTTTTTTCTCCGTTTTTCAGTTTGAAATGGAGAAATCAGTCGGCGTAGATGTTTGAATGTAAGACAATTTTTTTTAGAAACAACACATTTCTCTTCAATTTTGAGAAGCATTATATATTAGCTTCTCTGTTTCAAAACTCCATTTCTCATAGTGATATTTTTGAAACTAAAACGACAAATAAACCAAACGATGCCAGAGTCAACTGAAAATTGAGTTTGGCCCGTGATTAGTTAGTCCTCCCAACAAATGCCAAGGCAAAAAGACACCATGTGCCATAATGGCATGGCGAGTTGGCAAAGGGTAAGGGGGCAAAAATTTAAAAAAATATTAATAGGTGACTTCACAAAAAAAAGGACCGAATTCTGATGTCCTTTGGAAGTCGGGCAAAATTCCGGCGTTGGGCAGAACTCTGGCGTCACTTGAGTGTCGGGCAGAACTCCGGCGTCGTTTGGAAGTCAAATCGAATTTCAACGTCGGGCAGAACTCTGACGTCACTTGGGCATCAAGTAGAACTCTGGCGGTGGTCGAGGAGTTCTTCCCTCCTATCATTCTTCTTCTTCTTCTTCTTCTTCTCTTCCTCTTGCTTGGCTCTTGGCTTGGGCCCCCTCTCATGAGAAATGAGGGGTCTATTTATAAATATTATGGAGTGACATGACTTGTAAATAGGTGAGAGATCAGAGGCGAATCAGGAGTGATTTGAATGAACGGTCGATATTGAATCCCTTGATCATGGACCGTTCGTCAGATATTTGTAGGTATTAATGATGTCGAAATTTGGCGATCTTGGGCTCGTTGAATTTGTCTCGTTTAGCCGCTCGATTCGACTATAAGCACATTATGTTCGGAAACTGTTTGATAACTAAAATTGTGGTTTGAACTTCCAATAGTGCTTCGGGTCCTGTATTTGGACTCATTTGGGCTCAGATTGAGTTGAATTTGGTGTTGTTGGGTTTGTATTTCCGAGACACTCAGTTTGACTGTAAGTTCGCTGAAATCGGAGTTCAGGTGATCCTGGATTTAAGTTTTAAAGTTTCTGGCTCGATTTTGCCTCGAGATTTGTGCCCGATCAAGATAATTTTTTGATGATACATCAATAATTATGTTCATATATGTCAATTCTATCAAAATGCCTTTCGCAACTATCAATTGTATTGACTTTGGTAAAATGATTTCACAGTAGAATATAATTTATCATATTTGATGATAACATCAATGCATTATAGTAGATATGAATTATGGAAGGTGACTTCTATAGTAGATGTAGAAGGAGCTTTGCAAGTGTCAAAGCTACCATTAAGAGGGGATTTTTGGCAAGTTTTTTAGAAAAGATAAAGACTTAAGACTAATCATTAATTTTTGGGACAAAAAGTTTTTTTTAGAAAATTTTATTGGGAAAAAATTATAACAAAACAAAATAAACAATTTTTATTAGGTCCGGACACCTGACGTAGCTCTACATCCGGACGCCAATAAAATGTCACCACGTGCTCTTACTCTACCGCGCGGCCCGATGATCCGATTCGGAACGGAAACCCGGTATTGCTGTGTTCGTGTATTGCTTTGGCAATAACGAGAAATACCGCTCTGTCAAGATCAATGCCGAGCAATATCTAGTAAAATCGGGGTATTGCTCAGTATTGCTTGGCATTGCTAGGTGCCTAGGTATTGGTCTTGACAGAATGGTATTTCTCGTTACCGAGCAATACCGAGCAAAATCTAGCAATACCTTGGTCTGTAACAAATCATCTAATACATTGCTATTGGGTTCCGGTTCAGGTCGGGTCGTCGGGCCGCGTTGTAAAGAGTAAGAGCACGTGGCGACATTTTATTGACGTTCGAATGTAGAGCTACGTCAGGTGTCCAGACTTAATAAAAATTCCTACAGATGATCTCTATATCTATTTATATCCCGGTTACACCTTACCTTTATTATAGATAACATTAGAGCATTTCTTTAGCCTCTAGTTTCTATTTTATGTTTCATCTGTTCACTATTATTCACAAATAAGATTAAACATCGACTTCGTTTGGGACGGTTTTTTTTTTATTGTTTTTTAAAGCGGCTTTTCTAGTACAAAAATTAAAGAGCTTTTTATTTAGATTATTATAATATTTAATTATTGATAATATTATTAGTATATCACTAATATATTATTTAGACCATATTAATATTCATTACGTTATTCAGTTATATGAGTGGCCCACTTATTTTTACACCCACCCTCTATGATGTAAGATGATAAAAATTAATTGCGTTTCGTTTTTGTTTATATATATGAGAATAATGAACTTGAAAATAATCATCTTAGGCTCCATATGAGGGCAAATTATTATGTGCGGAGTTCGGATATTGTTCAGAGGCAAATAAAAATGCATCACGTCACCTCAAAAGTGTACCGTGCTAGGTACCGAGCACGTAATCGAACAGTACCGAGCGTTGGTACACTCAGTACCGCCTTCGGTACCAAACGGTAACAGACTGTTCTCCTGTCCGGTGTCCGCACAAAATAATCTCTCCCATATAAGACGGTTTTTTTTTTTCTTCAAGAAAATTTTGTATTAAAAACCCATTTTAAAAAGTAATAAAAAAACTTTTCCAAATAAAACTTTAGTTAAGACGTGTTGATGCTATGATCATTGTTAGAGGGATTTCTTCAGCTGTTATCAGCACTATAATGCATTACTTGAAATGTCCTTTATTGCCTGATTGAAGATTAACCTTTATCTCTAGATTTTTCTTATGTAGCATAATTAGATGAGATGCTAACTTCTGAAAAGAATGCGTTGTGAATCTTCTAATATAATTGATAATTTGCTCATGACACTGTTAAGCCTTCTCATAAAACTAGTCAATACTATAATTTCTCTTTGTATCTAGTTTGATCACATTTGGCTTTATGTTAGGATTGAATACAATGAACTTATCTTTGATTATATATCCAATAAGTCAAGGTTGAGCTTATCATTGATATTTTAATCTAAGATCCACCTGACAAGTGTGTTTGGATTCAAAGCTCCTGATCTCAAACATACATAACTTTGTCAATTCCTTAACTCGCAAGTTCTATGAGCATTTTTTTGTTAGATTGAGCAAAGGATGTATCATACTTATTGATCTGATATTTTCACCTTTAATTAAAGTTTTTTTTTTTCATTACAAAAATATGTAATATTGCTTCAGCTCTTCTTTACACCAAAGAAGTTTTCCAACATACGATTGAGTAGGATGGGAGTTATCAACAACTATTACGGCTTCATTTCGGACAGCTTTTTTTACTGCTTCTTGAAGCAGCTTTCTAGTACAAAAATTTTAATTTTTATGCTAATAAGTTGTTTCAGGAAGCAGTAAAAAAGTCATCCCAAACGAAGCCTACATTGATTGTGCTTCACCAAAGCGGTATATTAGCTTTTCTTCTATACTAAATTATTTCTTATTAGCCTCAATCACTTTACGTGCAAGGTTTATCAGAAATTCATGGTAAATATCATTTTGAATCATCAATGTTTTGCTCTATTTTTTAGTAAATGCCCAATTAACTTGCAAGCATTCTTTCCATTCTACTCTATACAATATAAGAAAAAGTAATACTTAATTTTTCTATAAACGATAATTTCACTATCTTTCAAATATGGTTCGAACATGAATTAAAACTTATTCCAACATGTATTTGAACGTGTTGAACATGGGTCGAACCGTGTTCGAATAAGTGTTCATACCTTATTCAAATCATGCTGTTAAAATATGTGCACAAATTATGTTCGACCTATTTGAACAACCATCAAACAAGATTCAATCATGATTTGATCAACGATTGAATAACAACATCATTGTTCAAATATTCTTAACACATTTTAAGCCCATGTTTTAACAAGGATCCATGCACTCTTCAATAATCTATCTAGCTATATGTTAGAGCTTCTTTAAAATGGCCTAATTAATAGATTCATGACACTTATCTGTTAAGAAGGTTAGAAGAAGTTAATTCATCATTATCTTAGTGTTAAACAAATGGGCCTTATCAAATGATTTTGATATGATCAATGATATAATGGGTAAGGTAATATTATATTAATGAATATGTACGATTCATTAGATATGCAATAAATATCAAGAGCTAATAGACAGTTTATAGGTGGTCTCTATTTTGACCTATTAAGGCATGCAATGAAATAAACAAAGTTCCTTTGATATGATATTCTTTTATCGAGGTGAAGTTCAAAATTTGTAATTTTCTTAAGGAATATTACTTAGTTCTAATGCTTATAGAAGAGTCAAGTTCTTTAGGCACTTCGATAAAATGCATTTCAAGATCTCGAGCATAGCCTCTCATCTTGAGAATGAAGTTAGCTTTAAGCGATAAGCTGATGCTTTCCCTCTTATAAATTGATACAACTTCATGATAATAGATATTTCAAAGAGGTTTAATAATGTTACCAATAGTGCACACTCCTAACAAATGATTATATTAATAGAGTTTTTATGACACAATGCAAATATAATTCTTCGGAAGACACAACATTGAAGCAAACATAAAACTTATTTTGATGAAGAAAATTGAAGACGCATTAAGAGAACTCTTGAATGAGGCTCAAAGCTTGATTGTATATCCCATTAATCATATTGAACTATATGTCTTTTAACGTGATATTAATGGTGGTGTTGATCTATGAGAGAGGATAAGAGCATGTAGAAAATTTGATGTTATAAGTATCCTTTTATGAGCATGTATTGTTTATAGCTTAAGATCAAGATGTGTAAGAACTGGTTGGCCGGATTAATTGAATCGGCCCTAATCAGCAACCGGACAATCAAATAGCGAATGAGCAAATAATATTGAGAAAATGAGCGGGTCGTACTCAGGCACAGGACGACCTGGCGAAATCAAATCTTGCAATGGAGCGAGAAAATACGTACGAGAGTGAATAGGAGCGACTCCTCACGAAGGATAACTCTATTTTGTTCCGTTTAACTTTGTTGAATGGGAGAAATCAAACAATGTCAATAAGGAAGAGAGAGCATGAGGGAGATCGTGAGATGGGGAAAAGGAAATGGATTGAATATGTTGTTAGAGGTTAACAGTTAGGGCTCAAGCATTGGTGGCAGCTAGGAAGAAGGTGATGTATTTTTTTTATTATAAAGTTATGCTTAATTTTTTTTATTTGATAGTAAGTAATATCTTTATATATATATATATATATATATATATATATGTATCTTATCAATAGTGTCAAAAAAATAATATTTTTGAACATCATAAACATAGTTTATATAATTTTAATATTAAGATATTTTATATTGATCTAATTAATTATGATAAATCAAAGGTTGATATAACAAGTCATCTTAGCATTGATCTCAAAACCCCTATGTTAAAGTACGTTATATATATATATATATATACAATACAATATTATATATTTAAAAAAAATATGTTAAATTGACATTAATCTTTATTTTTTCTTAAATCTATACTGAATATCAATTGTACTCATTAAAAGATTTGACTACTCTTTCATAAACATATTCAATGCATGGAGCCCAGATAAACATGTTATTATCGCCATTGAATTACATAGATGTCCATTTTGCCGCTTTAGGGGTCCATTTTGTCCCACCTGCTATGCATGTCTCATTTCTTTGGAGTCCCTATAACCCCACTTATAATGTAGTCTTATGTTTGGAAACTCTTTTGTCCCGACTACTTGTAAGTCATACATCATATATGACCAAACTTTATTTAAATTGATATTCAATACACTTTATATTTTTAGATTTCATATTTTTTACATGTTTTCATAATCATTCATATTATCATTTGTACATCATGAATATGCATATAATAAGTAAAGAAAACGACATCTTTCCAAAATATTATCAATAAGAAAGAAATTTGCATGAATGTAATAAATATTGATTTAAACTCACATAATTAATTTATGTATGTGGTTAATCATATTTGAAAACTTATAGGTATTTTTTTAGGCCTTTCACAAAAAGTTGATCAAGCATGCATAATATCGAATTACCTACTTTCATAACTACTTTTTAAAAGTGTCATTAAAATCATTATACATGTATAATGATAATATATACTTATTAAAAAAAAAACTTGCATTACTTGCTTCTTTGCCGAGTGGTCTCCCTCAATTTCCTACTACGTACTCTACTATGATTGTAAGTCACTTTAAAATTTTCTCTATGCATATGACCAAATGAATCTATGACACCATAAGATACAACATTCTTAATATTTTCACTATTAATTGGAAATTCATACTAAACATATATCAGAATAACTTACATGTCTCTACTTCTCCTAACCCCACTGCCGATTTCTCAAAGAAACATGCCAAAAAGAACGCTACAGGAATTCCATGTTTGATCCCAACTTCACAGACGAACTGGTTCAGAACCCAGCATTTCCGAATACTGCTACAGGCCTTCATCCGAAAACTATTACAGGGCTTCATCCGAAAATTGCTACAGGAAAAGAAATCCACCGCCTCCTATAGGCTTGCGTGACAAAACAAATAAGGTATAACTATTTTCAACAATAATTGCTCCCTCACATTCATTCAATACTTATAAGCTACGGTTTAGTAATATGGAATATTATAAGGCTTAATGCTTTCTCTGCCATCAGATTTTGATCTCTAATCTAAATTAGGGAATATCTTTAGTGTTGTAGTGGATTACGAATTACCATTAATTAATCTATTATAATTGCTTCATGATTAATATTTTATTAACAATGCTTTAATAATAATGACTAGTGTTATTCAAATTAATTAACAATACTTATAACTCATTCTCATTACTATTAATATTAAATGCTTTGCATGGTAATTAAATTAATAGTGATTTAAACTTAAATTTTAGATAAAAGAATAGAAGCTCAAAACTATTATAAAATTTTCCGCACATTTTTTTTCATAGACATTAATATTTCAAGAATATTTTATTGAAGATAAATTTTAACATTTTTACCTGAATATTTTGAGTATTACATCATTGACTCGAAAGGCACCACATGAATGGTGGGATTGGTCTTGTATATATTGTCATGACTCGGTCCGATGAGCTCATATAAATAAGGCGGGAACGGATGTCGTACGTAAATGATATAACATAATATGAAATTATCATAAAACATGAATTGAAGAAGAATCTAAAACACTTCAAGTGAAAAATAAAAGTGCCTCTAAACAACTTCCAATTTAAACTAAATATTTCATATCATTTCATATAAAGTTGCATATATACAGAGGTGGCAAAAATATTTCTTTCATTCATGTCAAACCACCCAAAAATTTAACTACAACTAAAAAAAGCACAAGAGGAACCTATCATCCAGTCCTCTACGACTATATGTGTACCAAGGTCGATCAGTCATTCCTAGCAGCGGGGTCCTAAAAAATATCTCAAAATGAGGGAATGAGCTAAAGCTCAGCATGTAACAACTGACTCTAACAAATTCATATACCAATAAATGAAATTCAATATATTTGTTTAATGTAATTTCTATATGATTATGAAATGACAATATTTTTTCTAAGTGGCACTTGTTATAGTTCATATGCATATACTTGAGGTAATTTCAATCATGCCATTTATGTCATAAATGTACTGATATGCTTTCTTATTCTTTAATATATACAACCGTACAAGAGTACCAAAAATGTACTGATCAAGTACATAAACATTTTTTTAGTCATATCATCTTTCTTTCCTCTTTTTCCCCGAAGAGTCATATTGCTCTTAAGAGCCGTATTGTGCTAATGCACCATATTTGATACTCCGCCTTCAACATGCACATTCATTCATATATTATTTTCATAGGAATGTAGTGTAGCAATCTCATATCAATCATATGCATCAATTATTTATATTGTTAGGCAAGTTTACATGAAGGGTTGTATTTCATTTCAAAAAACATCTAACATACATTGCTATCAATTGTAATCGACTGCAAACAATAGTGGATTCATTCAAATTGGACTAGACCCAGTGATTTTTCTCCTTTTCAGGGGTTTTCCACGTAAAATTCTTGGGGTCTCTTGTGAATGTCATGCACTCTCTTTTTATCTGTATATGTGTTGGATCTTCGTACAATGCTGAGATGCTAGACTTTATATTTTTCTACCACCGTGAATACTCCAGGACGAAACAATTCTATATATAGAATATCACATTAAGAAAATAACCCTACCACTCACCAAATCAACATGTTAAAGATCATTAAATCCATTTAATGTGACTGGCCACAAAGCCTCCAGTTGTTGTTATCCACCAAGCCTCCACTCCTGAGAATAAAATTCAAAATTTTGTTCAAACATCAACCATCCTTGCATTCAACACCAGCCTGATAAATAGTTCAATGCAAATCCTAATACAAAATAGAAAAGAAGCAAAATGAGAGAGAAAGAGAGTAGGGGCCAATCCTTGAGTTTGAATTGAGGGGGAACTTTACCCTCCAAGCTTGGCATGCCCTAACTTTCATAGAAAAGTGATTTAATTGTCAATTTAGTGTAATTAAACAACTTCATATGATTCTACATAAAACTCTCAGAAATTTTAAAAAATTGAATTCCAATGAAACTCAAAATTTTAACTTTCCCGCATAAGTTAATGAAAAATAAAACACAACACAAACATAGTCTTACATAAATATATAATGTAATCCAAAATATTTATTGTATTTCATGGTCTTCATTATGCTCATGGTGAAGGGTCTACTCTTCTTATTAGCATGATTCCTTATATTTGATCCAGAAGCTACCTTTGCTATATTAATTCCCTTATTCTTAAACAACTCATTGCTAAAGAATTGAGGTTATGGTGGCCTTCCACAAGATCAAGTTCTATCTTCTCCAAAACAATTCTTATAAAATGAGCATTATCACTAAGTGGTTTATCCTTTTACCTTACTAAGAACCTGCATTCTCCACTATTATTAGTTGGTGCTTCATCTAACACTATATTCTCTACTTTTAAAATGTTAGGTTGAATATTCACTTGCATTTAGTTTCTTTCTCTGCATGAAAAAGGATTAGTCTCCAAATTCCCATGAAAAATGTTTTTTTTAATATTATTATAATTTCAATATTAAATATAGTTGTACATGTCATGTATCAATTATATAAAATATGCATTTTGTCTATTTTTTCTATGAATTTTAAATGGGCTATAAGCTCTTGCATAAAGCTTTTTTGAATTTTGAGGTATTTCTTTCAGGTTTGATACAAATCAATATAATCACCGTCTTTAAATTATTTTTGAGCTATAATTTTATTCATAGATTCAACATAATTAATATTACTTAATTTAATCAAATTCTTATTAGTTTCATGTAAGCCAATAGAATACATTGCAAAAGTACATGTAGAATTTAAAAATGCATGTGTAGGAATGTCAATTATTTAAGTAGATTTTGAGATTATAACCATATATCCTCTTCTTAATAGTAGGTGATATAGTTCAATTCAATTGAATCATGGATTCCTTCTTTTATTGATCTTCATTAATGGATCATCGCTGCCTAATTGCTATCATAGAACTATAACCACCTAACCTTTGTCAGACCATTGGCACACAACCTTCATCATTGGACCACACCATTGTCAAACCACCATCATTCAATCATCACCACACGACCTTCATTGTCGAATCACCTTCACCCAACCTTTGTCGTTAGACTAGAACCACTCAATCGCCATAGCCCGACCTCTATCATCGAACCACCCAACCTTCATCATTAAGTTGTCACTAATCAGCCATCAATATCAAACCACCATCGCTCAACCATCATTGTTGGATCATAGCCACCCAACCTAATTAAAACCACCACCGCCAGTAGATGTTAGTGCACAATCGCCGCCATCTAACCATAGTTGCTCGACCTTTATTATTGAAATATTATCATCAAACCCCCTCTGCACAATATCCATTGTTGACCGAACTAACATCATTCGATAACAATCATTTGAACTCCTCTCATCCCTTATTGCCTCAATGATATTTTCCACCACTCTCACAAGAGGACAAACTAGCTACTCTTACTCTTGTTACTCTGCCTTTTGTAATCGGGGAGGCAAGCAAAATCTTTATAATCAAGGCTTATCTAGTGAAACTATTTCATTTAAGCCAAGCCTTTTGATTTTTTCTCTTTTATATATGATTTATTACATAAAAACAATGATGACTTTCACAATTTTTTTTTAAAATTTCATATTCATGCGTGCCAGATTTTCATACAAAGTTAAAACATTAAATTCTCTCTTTATTGATGTGAACATTTTAGAGTGCAACAAGAATAAAATATTATTAAATTTTAAGGAAATGTGCTTGAAAATTACAGTAATTTTTCATTGAAATTTTATGAGCTTCAATTAAATTTAAAAAATTTGCTAAAAATAAAACAATTATGAATTTTACATCAATCTTAACTAAAATTAATTTGTACTCACCAAAAAACCCACTTCCTTAAAAATTGAATTTTATAATCCCAATTACCATCATGTGAGAGAAGAAAGCTTAAGCATTACATCAGCCCCTTAATTTTTTGGTTTGAGTTTTTGCCTCATTTAATATGTTTAAGCTCAATGATTAACATACTTACTTGTGATTGTTCTTTGATATTAAATTTTTTAAATAAAAAAATTACACACGTAAAATTCAAATTAATAAATATTTATAATCCTAATATCTATTTTAAAAAAATTAAGCTTTTCAACTTAAATATTGATGCAAACAAATATAAACCCTCAAATTTATGATAGAATTTAAATTTTATGTAAGAATTTAATGAATGGAAGTATAAAACTAATAATTTTGTAAATAAATAAATTTTAAATATTCATTAAAATAATAACAATAAAAAAGCAATTAAATCTTCTTGCCAAGCTAGTTAAAAAGAAGAAATTAAAAATAACCGATCATAGTGTGTATCCGATAAGGGGAACTATAGTACATAATCATCAGCGTCTTATTTCTCTTAGGGCAAAGAGCAGTTGGTGCCTCGGTGTCCATTATCGGCTAATTTAGGGTTCATTTACATTTGTTGTAATTTTTATAAAAGGGCACCTTTTTCAAAATTTGCAATTTTTATCTCATTATGTACCGGTTAAATCTTCCTTTTCTCTCCTCACTTTTTTCTCCTAAATCTTCCTTTTTTTATTTTAAATGAGGTCAGTCTAAGAGTCATTGTAATACTTATATATATGGTGCATTCATGTAATGCAAAATTTTAACTTTTGAATAATAAAATAATACAGTGGCACTACCAAAAAATAGGGTTTTCGCAGCATAAATTTTTACTTTTCCTGGCGGTTATAACCGCCTCTAAATTATTTGCAGCGGTCATTAAACCGCTGCAGAACCGCCGTGTTTGCCTTCCGCTGCAATGGCCTTCCGCAGCGGTTTTAGGACCGACGGGGTAGCTTTTTGTAATGCGTTTTTTTCGCAGCGGTTTAAACCGCCAGTAAATCCCCAGAATAATAGCGGTTTTAACCGCCACAAAGGCAAGCAAAATCGACTTAATCGGCGTTAAGCGGCGGTTTTCTGGGACGTAGTGGCGGTTATAACCGCCACAAAGGCAAGCAAAATCGACTTAATAAATAATATTTTTTTTCCTTGCAATGAATTGAAGATGATGAAGTTGATTCTACAGAAAATTTAAGATATTGAGACATTTTTTCATTTCTTAAGAAAAATAAGATGGTTTGTTAGAGTGTGAAAAATAATAATCAAATTAAAATTAACATGTTAGAATTTTTGTATTGCTAAAATTTAAAAATTAGAGCAAGTTTATTTTTTATTAAATATGAAAATTAGAAGATTGGAGTGCCATATAATTATTTTAAGAAAATTAGGTGATATACATAACTTTTTATGATAAATTAATAAATGTTTTGTTTCATATTCTTTTAATGGAGTATTTTTTAAATATAATACAGATAAATGATTGCCTAATCATGTAGTTATAGAGTGAAATTAAGGTTGAAGATGCTTAAGGACTCACTAATATGCTAACCTAAAGATAGTGTGCCAATGGTTAAATTTCTTCGACATTATTGCTATGACTAGGGGTGTCAAAATGGACATTCAAGCCGGGTTTTGGTCAAACCCAAAATTGACCAAGGTCTAATTCAGTTAACCGGACTCAACCCCAATCACAAAACAAGTCAGATATCCTGATCCAAACCAAACATGGGTCTAACCCAAAGTGACTCGACCCAACCTGCTAATTAACTGTGAGGCCACAAGGCCCAAGCATAGAGACCGTAAGGGCAAGGGTCGAGCAGGCGAGGCAAGGGGCTTCTAAAACCCGATTTTGATCAGGTGCGTCCCTCATTAGGATCAATTTAACAATACCTCAAAATTTCAACATTCACAAAATTTTGCAAATTTAATGTCGTTATGTTATACTCGTCAAATGGAACAATTCGAAATAGAACTATAGGTCAACTTGTGAAGAATTGAAAGTTAGGGAATTAAATCTCATTTATTTTTTCCCAAGTTAAAGCAAAAAATAAGGGGATTTTTGTTTAAAAATAAAGTTTATTATATGATTTATATGTCACAGTCTAAACTTTTAATTATCAAGATATTGTTCGCTTTGGCCTATAGGCCTCACGATTTTGTCATTTTGGTGTAACTTCCCAAGAAATCACCTATCCCACTCTGGGATGAGCATGCATAACTACTGAGTTTTTTTAAATGAAATTTCAACCATTACATCAAAAGATATCTACATGTTTAAGAGTTCAACATCTTTTACTTAAAGGGTTTCACAATCTCCCACACTTAAAGTAATTGGTGCCCTCGTCAGTACCCCTATCTTAGAATCATCCATAATGTATATAGGATTCTAAAGGTGACCCCTATAAGTTCAAGTGATGAATCCTGTCACATAACACTTTGTCCAATACATGATTCAAGAGATGGCTCCCATGGCATGGCTTAGCCATTCACCAGGCACATATGATTCTAAAGGTGGCCCCTACAAGTGTGGACCTTCGAAAGAGCACCGTGCGAATGGGTCAATTGGAAGGGACAGATTGGATCGTGAATACGACTAACCATTGAGGATAGAGGCTTTCACCAACACACCTCGATGGGTAGTAATATACACGACCTAATTACGGGTTTCCCCCACCTGATACAACAGTTTGAATGGGGTTTAGTAGATGTGGGACCGAGTTTCCCACGGGTGCAAGCCCCCGTGGTTAATTACATCACAGGCCGGAACTCAAAAAAACTCTCGATTAAGGATCATACATTATCCTCTCCTAAGGTGGGATTGACACAGGGGTATAGACTATGAAGTCCTATCCAAAAGGAAGAAAGGTCCGAAGGGCTGAATCAACATGTATGGCTCATACCAGCATTCAGAGGCTCTAGGGTACTAAATAGAAATTAGAGAAAGAAAAATCGGGCAACAATCACATACGTGAGAGAAGGATGGAGGTGGCGTCATCCTGTGATGCGGATAAGTAGGGTTTATAGTCCCTGAAAGGAAAGGACGTACCTACTATTTAAGGCATATTACGAGACCGAATGTAGTAGCCTCGAATCCTAAATCTAGGTTGGGCTTAGTGTTCTATGAAACACTAAGACCCGTGTCCTAGCTAATGCAGTGCAAAACCTGGACTTATCCCAGCCTGAATTGGGGGAGCCAGCTAACCACCTATTCGCTTTAAAAACCATGCTATCAAGTCAGTTATGAAAGATGGGTGGGTGATACAGTTAATAGAAATAAGACCGACATCTAGATAATTTCCTAAATGGTCCTGGACTTATGTGGGTCGGATGCTCCTAGCTAATGTAATTAAATTTTATTTAGTTGGTTACTAATGCAATGCATGCTAGTTGAAATGTCAACTCATGAATGTTATAGAATTTTAAAAATAGGCTTACAGAAAATAATTTTTTGAAAAGACTAGGTCTCCCTAGGTCCGGCACTTCATCCGCATAGGCCAGATTATTCGGACTCTACCCGCAGGCAGGGAGATGTCTTATAACAAGAAAAGAAGAATGCAATAATATGCATGCGACCCCAGACGATTCCGGCAGTTCCCTAGGTTCGTTAAGTTTCTATGTTATTTAGAACTTAAAATTTTAGGAGTTAGTTATGAGTAGAAAAATTTGGTAGTCCTTAGAGAGCTTAACGGAATCCAGGCAAAAACAAAAGCGGCATGAAAGAAAGAAACCTAAGAAAAATAGGCAATTTCTACTGCGCAATCAGGTAACCACATCAATATAAATCAAAAAATAATCAACTAAATGGCCATAGGCAAATTGCCCTTATTACAACCCAGATATGCAGAAAGTAAAGTGGCCGGGCACCACTGCCAACAACCCGGATTTATAAGCCTATGACAGACGCAAATAACTTTGAGTGGGATATTGGTTTTCAATTTTCTAGGTGTCTTCTCCTCCTTGGACTCCTTGGAACTCTCCTCCTTAGACTCCTTTGAAATCTCCTCCTTGGACTCCTTGGAAATCTCCTCCTTGGATCCGTCGTGGCTTGAATATCCAAACGAAGAGACAATTCTCCCTTGGAAAGGGGCATTGCCTTTTCTCTTTGGATATCTAAAGCCATCCCACTCGATCTCCCAAATGGAAGAAGACTCTCCCCTATGAGGATGCCTTCTTCTTTTGGGATTCAAGTGGGATAAGAATATCCACACTCAAAGATTATTTTCACAACTCTTAACTATAATACAAATTATTACATCCATTTAAAAAAAAATTCTACACTCCCTACATGATTATCCTAGTAAAAATCCCAAGCAGTTACATATGAAAATAAAAATGCTCAAACCATTGACCCTGTGCCAAGCCATGCTCCTTAATTTATGAGAGGCCAAGACAGCTCCATGTAAGTAGTTATAATATATAATTTACCTCATTTTTATCTATAGGGGGATTGAGCAAGCAACTGCAAAAATATATTAGAAATCATCGATAATGCCCCCCCTTTTATCAGCTTGAGCATTGGCCACCTGCAGGAAGAATCAGTGTATATATATATTATATATTAATATATATATATTATATATATATATTATAATATATATATATTATATTATAATAATATAATAAATATATTATATAACGTCTAACTAGGGTAAATCTAGACTCTCACAATCATCCACGGAGAGTGCTAAAAAGTAAGCAAAGCACACAGCATCTATAAACAGCATGAATTGAAAAACCCACGGAAGAGCCCGCAGCACAGCAGAAAAAATAAACCCATGCAGGTCCAACCTAGACTAGAAGTGGTTGCTCCTAGCAAACTAATCTTTATGTGTGTTTGTAAGGCTGTGGTGGTTAGGATAGATCTTAAGCAGGTATAGTTAAATTATATTAGAGTCAGGATTTGTGGGGGTCCCTGAAAAGGATATTAGTTGAGAAATTCAAACTATTAGTGGATTAGGGTCATTTTACATTTATCTCAGTTTGTATTCAAATTTTAAGAGCTTAGGATAATATATTTAAAGTTCAAGGTGATATTAGACAATTTTTAGAAAGCTCACGGATCCTCCTAAGAATAGACCTAAGGTCCAAAAAAGTCACTATGGAAAATGCGCTAAGTTTAGGTATTCTAACACCTTAAAAAAATATCTAATACCTTAATACGAGTAGTAGACAGGTTATGTAGGCTAAAATTTGAGTTTTCCTAGGCAAATTTATGAATTTCTAATGTTTGGACCCTTTAATGACTACTACGATGCGACCATAGAAAACTTGATATTTCGATAATGCTAGGACCAATTATGCGAATCTAGAATTTTTTAATAAATAACTAAGATCATATGCATAGTCTAATCCAGTGGTTTTCATCTAATTTGGAGTTTCTACACTTATTTCGGATTTTTCTAAGTCAGTGTATTAATAAGAATTTCAGAATTCCTAATAAAGGTGCTGATATTTATTGTTTGATCCAAATCAAGCTTCCAACTGGTTGAGAATCACTCCCAAAGGTCAGGGAATGAGACTTGAGTAAGTTGATCCAAATGTTTGGGGAAATTTGGGAATTTTAATAATTTTTAAAAATATTAGGGGCAAAATGTAAAATTCCACCTATGGTCAATTAGGGGTCAACCATGAAGTCAAACTAGGAGCCTTATTTAATCTGAGGTCAAAGATCAAATTTGGTCAGTTTGAGGTATTATGGGTAATTTTCTGACCTAAAATGTATTTATTGTAATTTTTTAGAAGGTCTTGGGGGCCTATTTAACATGTTAATTAGGGGTTGGTTAACTAAGGGGGCTAACAAGCTACCTAAAAATTCCTAGAAATTCTGAGATGTTTCAGAATATCACTAATTTTAAGTGTTGAAGTTTTCATGTCAATCCAAAGTTTATCCTAACCCATAGAAAATTTCTAAGTTCGTTAGACAAGTCCTTAATTTTTGTCCTTAAGGTGTCACTTAACGTTATAAGGTTTAAATCGTGTTTTGAACTAACCTCAAGATAATAATGCATGAAAAAGAATAAAAGCATAAACACACCATATCCTTAAAATCTAGGAGAGTCTAAACTAAGTGGTGGTGCATCCCACAATGCAAACTACGAATAACATGAAAATGAAAATACCTAATAAAGGGATTAGCGAATGGTTGGGACTCAACCATCCACTAATGCCACTCCCCCATGATTGCTCTCAGCACATGTAGAATACTATGTTCAAAATTTATATTAGGTAGATCCCTCAATATTAAATAGTTTAAAGGTATATAGTTTAAAAAAAGGGTTAAAAAAACATATATATGCTAAAACTTATGGATTTAAAAAAGTATACTCAAATATAGTTTCAATTTATATGTGTATGAAGGATCTACTGACCACACCAATCGAAGTTTGAAAATAATTTTTAATTCAAAAATATTATTGTAATTAGTCATTTAAATAATATTAAAATAATCACAGATGGGTAAATGACAAAAATCTATCAGTACAGTCAAAATCACTTAACTAAAAAATAATTAAAAAAAAAAAACAGGCATTTTTTCTGAAGAGAACGAGTATGGCACGCGAAATCCGATTTGAAACGGAAAGATGTAATTTTTTGCAAGTTTAAGTACTAATAAATGTTTATTTAAAATAATTTGAAAAATAATTACTCAAATAATCATTAACTAATATTAACTTAAAATATTAGATTTGAAATGTAATATAATCTAAAATATATGAAAAAGTATTTTTTTAAAATGATTTAAATAATTAAGAATGATTACAATAATGCTTAATTATAAAATACTTTTTATATTTAAATAATAATAATAATAATAGATAAATACAAAAATAGTAAACTAATAACTTAAAATAACAGTAATTTATGATAAATAACTATAATTAAATAATAATATGATAATAATTATAGTAAAATAGTAATTTAAATAATAATAAAAATAGGTATTTTTACTATTTTATTAATATTAAAAAATATACATAAAATTTTTAATTACAAATAATTTTAAAATAACGGGGCCGCTAATACAAACAATTCGAGGTATTGCGTGTATTTTTTGGCCTTGTATTTAATTTATTATGATATTTTTAAAGAAATTAGGGTTTAAAAACAATTAAAAATAATTTTTAATTCGAAAACGGCGGCGGCGGGACACGTGGCGGCCTGAGATTGGCTCCCGGGACCGCGACAATCATTGTCGCAGCGGCTGCTCGGTGCGGGCTACGTGGCGACAGCGGATTCGCTCCCGAAACTGCGGAGGCGGCGTCCGCTCACGGGACGACGCGTGGCGCTCCCTGATTCCACGGGCAATCATTGCCGCAGAGGCAATCATTGCCGTAATGACGCGGTGATGATTGCCGCAGACGAGACTGCAGCTTAACCACGTCAGTCGTGGATCGCAGCCGTCGGATCCTCCACGGTTTGGATCTATGGACCAGATCGAGCCAGACGAATGAACCGACCGCGGGATCGGACCCCGTAGTTGATCAAACCCGCATAGGCGCTAAATCCCGTCTGTTGATCATGGGATCAACGGATCTGATCCAGCTCCTGCAGACGGCGAACAGGATCTGAATCCTAAAATGGTATATCGTCTCGTTCTCTTGGATTAATCAATGAAATCAAACTAAAATTTTAAGCATAGGTAATAAACATGAAGAGAATCATTGGGGAGGTTTTATTTTAATCTGAGATGCACCCTACAGAAATCTATTTAGATCTAATTGATCTAGCTAGGGTTTGAGATATACCTCAATCCACACGGTGGATTCGGGAGATCTTGGGCTTGTTGGACTTGTGGACTCCCCAAGAACAAGTTCTTAGCTGACATCGAGATCCAAAACTCGCTCGATCGTTCTGTATTCATCCTGGAACGCGAAATGTCTCGGGTTTGCTGGAGGATCGCCGCCGGCGGGGTTTAGACGTCGGGATTGGGTCGGGAAAGGTGGAGGGAAAGTCTAGGAGCTCTCTCCCAAAATCTCAGAACCTGAGGTGGTCTAGAGATCGAGTAAGAGCAAAAAGATCCTATTCCACCCTAATTTTCTCCTCTTTAAATGTCTAAGCTCTAGGCTAACGGTCCAGATCTAATCAAGGTTGAATTAGGAGGGAAATTAGAGGGAATTGGTCGTGGTTTGAATTTTTAAAACGCTCCGAATTGATTAGAGCATTAAATAGGCCTTTAATGGGCTATAAATAGATTATTTTAACCAATTAAAGACTTGGTTTGACCAAGTCAATGATTGACTTGGTCAAATCAGTCAAGAGAGTCAAGGGAGTCAATGGGTTGAGCCATGAAATCCATGAAATCAATTTAGAATTGATTTTAGGCTCAAAGGATCCAAATTAGTCAACCCTGGTTGACTTGGTCAACTGGGTTGACCCAGGGTCCAAGTCAGGGTTCAACAGACTCGACTCGACTCACTGAACCCATTGGAGAGGGTCATGGGGTCTGGCTTGGTCAATTTGACCAAGTCAACCTCTTTGACCAGGAGTCTGGGCAAAATCGAGGTTAACAACAAGTTCAAGCGGTGACTCCCGTCATGTAGCCCTTTATCCCATCTATGGTTCAAGAGGTAGCTCCCATGATATAACACTTTGTCTTGTATGACATTTAGTTCTCATCACCCGGTTGGTATATTGCTCTGATATCATTTGTCATTGCCCAAATTTTTAACTATCAAGATATTGTCTGCTTTGGTCAAGGCCCTCACGATTTTATCCTGTTGGTGTAACTTCTCGAAATGTCACCCATCCCAAGATTTCTCTTGGATGAGCATGCTTAACTCCAAAGTTTCTTGATAAAATTTCAACCATTACACCAAAAGGCTCCTCGATGTTTAAGAGATTAACTTTTTTTACTTAAGAGATTTCATATTGTATGGTTAATGTATTTAATCTTTATAATTTAATTATATTCAATTGTTGATTAGGGTATTGCACTACAGAGAAATTGATACTTATAATCATATATGCAATGTGGAAATTAAAATGTATGTTAGTTGGAACTTGAATTAATTGTATGAGTTGGATAGGAGATTGTGTAAATCAGTAATTAATGATTGGGTTTGGTTTAGATGCTCTATACATACAAGAAGACATGAGGTATCTAACTTTGTGAGTTCGCATGATGACAAGGTAAGATATATAATTTTGTTAATATAATAGGTTAATCTAATTGTGTATAGTTGTATATGAGTAAATTTAATTAGTTATGTATAATATTGGTTTTTGCATTATAAATTTGTAATTAACATAAAATTATGATTTATGTAGCCATGTCATTTGTAATTTATCATATATTATGATCATATTATTTTATGTGATTATGTATAAGTCTATTAGGTTGTACCTTATAGTATATATTCATACAATCATACATGCATATATGTTGATACACCTAAGAATTAATCAATTATATTGAATTGCTTACATATGCGTGTTTCTGTAATAAACAAGTGCCACACAACTTGAAATGAAAAATGCAATAATTAGAAAAGCTTGAAATGTGTCATGTTAAGTGATAGATGAATGAGGCAATGTGACCCTAATGGGCAGTGCGACCCAATAAAGACAATGTGACATCGATATGAAATGAACTATATGGGGTATGATATGAAGCCTACAAATGATAGCAATTGTGTGATCTCAGGAGCCTATGGACTATGATATAAAAAGTATGGGTGATAAATGCATTGCGACTTCATCATGAGCCTACGGGTTGTAAACCTATACTTTATCATGTTGACATGACACTTTCTAAGGTTGGAAAAAGAAAGTTATTTGATGAACTAAAATATATAAGGATGAATATATTTGGCATGGTTAATGATGTTGGCAGTATGTGACATGTGGTGATGATATTGACATTAAGAGACATGGTCAGAAGTTTGGTTCATATGAGTATAATTTACATGCTACATTATTTTTACTTATGAAACAATTTTATATTGTGTGTATTTCATTTTAAATGATTACATGTAGTTCTTACTTTCACTTATTGATACACAATAAATATTGTGTTTCAAATAATTGAATATGATATTAGAATTGCATATATTTATGAGTATCATAACTCACCAGATTTTATTATGTTTATTATTATAGGAAAGTACAGGGATAAGGTGGATGCTAACTAGATTTGAAAAAATCTTAAAATTATGTTTGATTTTATGTTTGTATAAGATGTGTCATGAGCAGAGAGATACATGAATTGTTGTTATGAAAATACTTTTAGGTGGTTAGTTGCTATGTAATTATATACAGATAAAGTGAACAAAGAAAACTGAATGTTTTCATTTTAAGTTGCATGAAGATAGTTTAAAAGAATTATGTTATGAATGTTTAGAAATCATATGATTTTTTTTGTTGAACCTTACGTTTTTTGGTAGGGACTTTATGAGGTATGATAGGGAGAGTGCGTAAGGGCAAGCTAGCGATGGGGTGAGGCTCGTAAGTGGGTGAGCACATGTTGGCAAGAACAGGTGAAACCAACGCGATCTTGGGAGCGAGCACGAGTGAGGGTGCGTTCTTGCGGGTGCGAGCATTACTGAGAGAGCGAGAGTGGACGCGACCATAGGCATGTGAGCAAGGGCAAACACAAAGCCGCTAGCATGGGGTGCAAGCATAGGGGGTGTGCGGGGAGAGCATGACCCCGAGTTAGGCATGTTAATTTTTGGTTTTAAGGTTGACTCGAGCCTAACCCAAATTTTTAATCGGGTTATAAATTATAACCCAAACCCGACCCATTTTCTAAATAGGTTGAAGCAAATCCAAATTTTTTGCATCAAAATTTTGGATTGGATAAAATATTGACACCCCTACCTTTGACTAAATTGTTTATTCTGCATATAAAATTATAAATAAAATGGCATTGAATAAAAGCTTGATCAAGAGCTTGCCTCACTTTTTTCTCCTAAATCTTCCTTTTTTATTTTAAATGAGGTCAGTCTAAGAGTCATTGTAATACTTATATATATGGTGCATTCATGTAATGCAAAATTTTAACTTTTGAATAATAAAATAATACAGTGGTGAGATTCTTTTGTGAGTTAGTGCTTACTAACATAGCTTGATCTCTCTTTATTTTGATTGGTTATCAATCTAGTAAGTTCTTACTGAACACATTAAAACCTCTTTCAAATATCTCATACATATTACTTCATATCCCAAAACATCATTTAAGACTTATTGTTTACCATCACCTACCTCAAAATCATTAAGTAGCTCCATATCAAACCTAGGTGGACAGTTACTTGGTATAGTTCTTCATGCCACATTAAAACCTTAAACTACACCAAACTCTACCTAACTACTCTAGAATATAAGTTTCATCCTAATTAGGGCTTTAGCGGGATGTTTAATGAGGAATTATTTGCGCGCATATATTGGGAATTAGGGCTTTAGCGGGATGTTAAATGAGGAATTATTTGCATCAATTAAAACTGGTGCAAAAAGTACCGGTTAAAAACCAGTGCTAATTGCACCGGTTAAAATCGGTGCTAAAAGAAATTTTTAGAAGCAGTTCTAAAATCGCTCCTAACAACTGGTGCGAAAATGCTAACTTTCTAGTAGTGCAAGGACTTCGTGCTCGTCTCGAAAAAAATCACAAGATGGGTGACCAACTAAGAAGTTACACCAATAGAAGGAAATTGTTAGGCTATTAAGCCAAACATGCAATACCTAAATAGTTAAGAGTTTGGATTGTTAGCGAATGATATCTTAATACGAATATGAGAACTAATTGCCATAGACAAAATGTTATGCCATAGGAGCCACATTTTAAACTCAATATCGGACAAAGTGCTATATGATGGGAGTCAACATTTGAACTTTTAACCTAGTGGATGATTATGTGATAAGAATACTAATGTGAGGAAGATTGTAAAATTCCTTAAGTAAAAGAAGCTATACTCTTAAACATCGAGACATCTTTTGGCATGATGGTTAAAATTTCATTAAGAAACTCCAAGTTTAAGCATGCTTGTCCTTTTTTTTTTTGGATGTGTGACCTCCTAAAAAGTTACACCAATTTGACAAATCCGTGAGCCATTAGGTTAAAACAGACAATACATCAATAGTTAAGAATTTGAATTATTACACTACATATTTATAATCATATTCATATACACCAATTCTATCAAGATGCCTTTCACAACTATTAATGGACTTGACTTTGTTAAATGATTTCAAGAGCATAATACAATCTATCATATTTGGTGACAACATCAATACATCAAAATAGATATGAATTATGAAAGGTGATTTCTATAATAGATGTAGGAGTTTTGCAAGTGTCAAAACTATCATTAGGAGGGGATTTTTGACCTTCTACCTCAATCTTTTTAGAAAAAGATAAAGACTTGTGAATAATCATTATTTTTTGGAGAAAAAAAGTTTTATTTGAAAAAAGTTTTTACGGGAAAAAAATATGACTAAAAATTAAATAAACAATTATGATGGTGATGATGGATTTTATAATCATTTAGAAAAGAAATAATTAAAATAGATGTTTGGATATGCTAAATTGCAAGGCTTTTAAAATAGGACTGGACCAGCCGGTTCAACCGGTTGAACCGCGAACCGGTCGGCCGGCCTGTTACGGTTCAAGATAAAACCTGTTTCGCTGAAAACCGTCGTCGAATCGCTCGAACTGGCGGTCGGTCCGACTGCCGAACCGGTTCCGATTTTTGATAATCGGACAGTTCGGCTACTGTGCCGATTAGCCAAATCCAATGGCCGAGATTTAGGGGTTGTTTGGTATCGGATTTATCGTGGGATTTAAGTCAGATTTACACTAAATCCAGCCAAACGGTTTTTGTGCTCGCGTTAAATCCCGGGATTCCGTAAATCCCGAAATTAGCTTAAATCCCGAATTTACTAAATCCCTCGGTTCGGTAGATTTAACGGGATTTAACATTATAAGCGCGCGAAAGGGAGAAAGTTACTTCACAGCCAGCGAGCTCCTGTTCTTGCTTCCGATCAAAATTTCGTAACTTCCAATCCGACAAGAAGGGAAAGTCGTCGAAGGAGCGAAGTCGAACAACCACGAAGGAATCGAAGTAGCGACGCACACAATCTGTACACCTCCTGCGAATCAAAGAAGCCGAAGGAGCGAAGTCGAACAGCCACGAAGGAAACGAAGTAGCGACGCGCGCAATCTGTACACCTCCTGCGAATCAACGAAGCCGAACAGCAACGACGAAAAGAAAAGATGAAATACAAAACATAGGCGCCTCAAAGTTATTATCGATTAACTTAATTTATATAATTTAAACAAATAATAATTAAGTTATTTAATTAAATAATTAATAGTATAATTAGTGCATAAATTAATTATCTAATTTAACTTAATTGATTAATTAATGATATAATTAGTAATTAAATATTAATATAATTAGCTTATTTAATATTTCAACTCTCATTTTTGTCCATGTTAGTTTGTAATTAACTTTTTATTGAATTTTTGATCATTTTATATGACCTAAAATTAATTTTATTTTATTTTATGCAATGATCTTAATTTTATAAATATCTCCTTTAAACTTAAATCCCTAACCGCCATAAATCCTGATATATGTTACCAAACAGTTTCTCAGAATTTAACAAGATTTAACATTTAACGTACCAAACAGTTTTTAAGATTTAACACATTTCGAATTTACTAAATTTGAATTTATAGAATTTATTAAATCCCACTGAATTTAAATCCCACTTGTTGCCTAACAGCCCCTTAGGTAGCAGAAGCTTATGCGGTAAATAGGGAAAAAACACTCGGTTCGACTCTTTGGCTTCGACCTTCAACAGACGAAGAAAAAAAAAACCCCTCGTTCGCGACCTGTCTTCTTACACGACGGCGTGCGGAGCGCCGAAACCAACACCGTCTCCGACTCTCCGTTGTTCGTTCTGCTTGTTCGCGAAGCAAGAAGCCAACATCGTCTCCTCGGCGTGCCTGATCGTTCACGAAGCCAAGGCCAAACATTGCGTCATTCTGGTTTGTTTCAGAATCTGAAGGAGTTTTTGAGTTTTTCTTCTTTTTTTTTTTTTCGAAAAACAACTTCCTTACTTGCTTTCGACTTTCATTTTTACATGAAATAAAAAAATTGCTTTCGAGTTTCATTATTCGCGTTCTCTTTGCTTTACATTGCTTTTGACTTTCAAGTTTATGATTTACTACTAAGTTTTCTCATTTCTGATAAAGCCCCTTAATTGAAGAAAAAAATGTGTACATGGCTAGTTGAAGGAGCATCTTGATCTATTTTAGGTTCTTTGTTTACACTTCTGTGGCAAAACATAATAGAAGCTGAAAATAATTTGCCTTGAATCCCCTCATTTACACTTCTGTCTCTTTGCCTGCTGGTTTGTTTCCTTTAAGAGATATTGGAATTGAGTTTGTTACCTGATTCGAATTCGACAGGTTTAAAGGCCAACTATAGTTGGGGATTGGGACTGGAGGGAACTGAGGCCCAAGCCCTAACCTTGTATGTCTTCCTCCAACAATGGCGCATTCTTCCACTACTCGTGATTTTCACTCTTCTCCCATCTCTGCATCCAATGCATCTGATGTCTCCGATAACAATCTCCAGGTACTCCAGTATCTCTTCTTCATTCGTCATTTAAAGTTCCTAGTTTTAAAAATATTTAACATTTCTTTCTTACTTTCAGCATTTCTTTGTTCTCCACAAGGCTCCGGCTCGGAAATGCGAAAGAAAAAGCTCCTCAACATACCGGAGAACGAAAAGAAAGATCGATATGTTGCTTTCTTCTCCAATGAAAGTCGCGCAAGAAGAGAATGATGCTACCTACGAGCAGCTTCGCCTAGAAGCCTTTGAAAATACTTGGTCGAAGATTAATTCTACTGTCAAGGTCAGCTACTCTTCAGTGCATCCCTCTCACTTCATCTTTAATGTTCTTTAATGTCATGCCCCATTTTCAAACCCCTTCTGTGTAATCATGAGGCATAACTGAAGCAGACAATCTCAGCGGACATAATTCTCACCATTCATCCTGATTGAACTCGTTAGAATTGAATGAGTGAAAAGTAGTTTGGCTCTATCGGATCGATAATATTCTATTCTTTGTTTGTTAAAAATATGAATTCAACATACAGGCCAAGCCACAGCTAAAAAAGAAAAAAAAAAGGTGGAAACTTCACAAGGTCATGTGAAGTTTAAATTTTTCGTTAATCAAATGGCTTAACACAGGTTAAGCTTCAAGCCCATTTTAACTTTGCTTATCTTCCATTAGCTTAGATAGGCAATTGAACAAGCCCTTAACTTACACTTACTTTTCTGTAAAGCTAGGAAAGACAGTCTTAGCTTAAAATTGATAATCATGATGAGCAAAATACCATTTTGTGGTGTTTTTTTCAGTTTAAATCCTGTCCCAAATTGTGCTTTAGTGTTTCTACAAGTTTTTATTTTTATATTCCAGGAAGTTTCAAGGGAGATCAACCTTACTTTGTTCGAGGAAATACACCAGTGGGTTTTTGAATCGTTCTCCACCATCAGATCCACTAGTCCTGTTCATATAATGAAGCCATATCCGATAGCAGCAGGGGCCACATGTAAAAGAATACCAGCGGCACTGATCTTTACAAGTAAATTGTATTTGCTGGAATTTTTTATTTTTGATACTGATTTGTGAAGTATAGAATACGATAAATTTGATTAGGTTATGAGAAAGCAATGACTGATTTGTTGATGGATGGACTGAAACTTTGCAGAGAATATTGAGTTTGTTGATGATATGCTGATGTTTCAAGATCTCAAAGGGTATATGCAGTCTAATGGGTGTCATGCAGCTTTTCTCTCAGCATTGGATATCTCCACAAAGTGTGGTATCGGAAGTTGCCTAAGAAGTTTATATAAACAACTTGTTCCAGAGGCTTCAGATGTAAGAGCTTGCGTACATTGCAATGAGCTAATTTCATCAAATATATATGAAGTCAGTTTTCCTCTGTAAGAAAGCAAGAATTGTGATATTTGTTATTTTTATAATTTGTTGTAATTAATAGGTTGTTGATGTACCGTTAATAGCCTCATGGTATTGCAAAGATGAGAATTATGATAAGCCAATTGCTGTTATAATTGAAGACATGGAGCGATGTGATAGTGCAGTCCTGGCTGATTTTATTAAAATGCTAAGGTATGTAGGAATATCTATCCTGATTGAAGCTTTCAAGAGCAGCTATGAGGCAGTTTTATTGTACAAATTCAACTATATATTTTATCCTAGCGATAATTTTGGAATCACAAGGTATACGATATGATTTTTCATCTCGAGTCAGAATTACCTTAAAGTTGTGTTTTACCTTATTAATCTTTTATTCTTGTTGCCTTTAATACATAAAAAATGCACAAGAATGAATTAAATAATACTCTAACTCCTGGTTGAGTTATTCACTATGGTGGAAGCAATTATAGTTCATGCGTCAATTCTGTAATTGTCCTTATCTAAGTTGCTCTGTTGATGTATATGCCATGCTTGCAACAGTACAAGCATTCATTCATAATCACATTCCTGCAACAAGAATTTGAACATGAAATTAATGTGGATCATTATTGGTTAATCTTTATACTCGGAGTATTTTATTTGACTATGCAACATGGTGTTTAGCTTACATTGTCTCTGCTCAATTTAAGTAGTTACGATCCGGATACATATTCGAAATAGGTTAATTAAATGGTCTAATGAAACCAAAAATTTGAAAACAGCAGCAGACTTTATTCGTAGCTCTCCTTTTTATTGAAGGGAGGTATTACTGCTTTATTTGACTCACATTCATCTTCTCTGCTTTGGAATAAACTTTTTTAAATTTCGCTTTGTCAAGTAATAAATTTCATTTTCTTCTAGTCTTTGTACCTAAGATTAAACTTTCTTTTTCTTTTTGGTGTTTCAATTCTCATTAACTAGTATTTTAATCTTGTAAATGTTTAGCTAACATAGATTAAAATATAATTTATATAGTCATGATCAGGATATATGAGTTAATCAACAAATTGATACAACATTTTCCAAACGTTTCCTAACTTATGTACCCTTTGTCAGGTTCTATAAACATGCGCCAGTTGTAGCTGGTGAACCACTCTCATGCCGCTGTTCTCCATACCTATGATCGGGAGCCCCCTCGAGGCTCTTGATTAGGTAGGGAATGGGATAAGAGATTAGCTAATTTTGTTATACATTGGAAATGCTGTTTGAAGCATCCATTTTTATGACCGGGAGCTTCAATTCGGAATGCATTCCTCCAATTATGAAATATTGACACTTCTAGATGCCTTTTATGTCTGTACCAACCATGTGTCAGATGCGGACGCATCTTTGACAAATCTTGATGTGTCAGACACTTTCATAATCGTGTTAGATGCCTTCTATAACTCTCAATATTATGTCATGTTATTGCTATTGTTAGATTTTTGTATCTTTATTGGAGTTGATGTTATCCCATTTGAGGATTTTATCATTCTTAGTCAAACTTTTGTATGCTTCAACTTGGCAGTGGTACTCTTTAAAAATAAATTATACATTCCTTTTTTTGTTTTACAATCCCGTCTCTTGATTAAATTTGTAGTGAATGGGTGATGAAAATTCCAATCATTTTTATACTGGGAGTGACTACTTTTGATGCCCTGAGAAAACTTCTCCCCTCAAGTGTCATGCATAATTTGCAACATTGTAAGTTCATACTGGAATCTCCCTGAAGGAGAATGGATTTTCTAATTGAGTATGTTCTAGTAAGATTATGATACTGTGGGACTAAATTGGTTTGGGCTTTTTCTCTTTTTTTTTTTTCTCTAGAAAATGTGCGATCATCATGGATTTTTTAAATTCTGATTTTGTAGAATTTGAAAGCTGAGAAATTTGATTTTGATTAAGTTTCCGTTACCTCCTTGTCAATACAACAACCAACATTTTCAATTATGTAAGGGCACTTTAACGTTAAACATAGCCTGAATTTATGTTATATTGCCTGGAACTTGGAAGGATATGTTCCCAAACTAAAGAACTAGAACAAATGAAATGAATAAGTTTACTATTTGATACTTTGAAAGTTCTTTATCAATTTGCTTGAGCTTTTATAATTCTCAATATTATGTCGTGTTATTGCTATGTTAGACTTTTTGTATCTTTATTGGAGTTGATGTTATCCCATTTTAGGATTCAATCTGCATAAAGATTTTATCATTCGTAGTCAAACTTTTGTATGCTTCAACTTGTCAGTGGTTCTCTTTAAAAATAAATTTTACATTCCCTTTTCTGCTTTACAACTGTTGATTAAATTTGTAGTGAATGGGTGATGAAAATTCCAATCATTTTCATACTGGGAGTGACTACTTCTTTTGATGCCCTGAGAAAACTTCTCCCGTCAAGTGTCATGCACAACTTGCAGCTTTGTAAGTTCACTCTGGAATCTCCCATAAGGAGAATGGATTCTCTGATTGAGAATATTCTCGTAAGATCATCTTCTGGGTTCTTTATTGGCCACAAGGTTGCATTATTCTTGAGAAACTATTTCCTTAGACATGATGGAACGATAACCTCATTTTTAAAGGCATTGAAGGTAAATGCTCTCAGTCTCTGAGTGTTTTCTCATTCAAACTTGACATTCTTATTGAATGCACTCAGTTAATTGTTTATGAAAAATCATTATGATTGTATTTTTCTGCTGGATCTTGCCTATGTTAAATAGTTGCTTACCTCTGCAGCTTGCTTGCATTAAACACTTTAGTGGGGAACCTTTAAGTTTTTTGTGCCCGGGCATGCTTCATGAAGATTGTGAGGTAATACTAATCTCTACATTACATACTAAATGCAACATGTTCCTAATCTATGTTGACTATATTATTTACATAAAATTAATATCAGCTCTTCTAAGATATAATTATGAGGTATAGCTTTAAATAATGTCCCTCGGCTGGATTTGATGCTATAACGTTGCTTTTTTACAAATTAATGCTTCATCATATTAAGCTTCATCATTCTAGTTAAAATTTAAATTTTAAACTTAAATCTTCTGCTTCACATTCTTTATTCCTTATCTGCCGCCAATATTTCAATGCTAGAGAACCTTTTTGGTCTACGTATTGAAGGAACAATGGCTGAATCTCTTCGTAGCATCCCTTTTCTCAGGACAGTTTGGTTCCAAAATGATAATCTACTTTTGTTGGCTGCTTAAGTCATATAGTTTATTATTCACCTTATTTATATTTCCTTCTGCAGGCTTTTTGTCTGGCAAGTGTATAACTTTAAATGAGTGTTTAACTTGATTTCACCTAATATTTTTCAATACAAGTTCTCTTAGAGCTTGCACTAATTTGGCTTCAACATTCTAATGAAAATCTAATCTTGAGTTCATGTTGATGCTTGGCTTCATATTTCCTTCTGCAGGCTTCATATTTCTTGTGGACACAAAACCCTGCAGTTAATTATACCCCACTCATAAGAGAACACTAAGGAGGTTGCTTAGGGTCATGTTTAATTTTTAGAAGTGAATTTGATTGTGGGACATGATTAGGGTGATGGAGGGAAGACATGATCAAGATCTTATAGTTATGTCATCGTAGGCATGCTAGTAGACCTTATGCTAATGTTAGGATGCTTTGGGCAATAACATTCAAGAACTTTAATATCAACCATTGGTTGCCTCGTCATAGGTATCGTGTGTAGATTATGGTGGAAATGTGTTTAGTATGTGCTTTCGAGGTTGATGTTAACTAGTTTACTTACAAAGGGATGGCCTTACTTTTTTTAATTGAATAATTCAATGACACAAGATATGGTTGATTGCTATTCAGAGGTAATAGACATGCTAACAAGAGCTCAAGGGCATGATATGACCATTAGTCATCCATGAATTTTGGCTTTATTTGAATAAGCATATTTAAGACATGTTGGAATTTTGATTTGTGTGTTTTTCATTCCCTTTTTTTGGATAATGGACCTTTTAGCATGGGAGCTAGCTCGAGTTTTGATTGAATTTGGGCTCACATCTATTTGAAGGCCTATATTAGTTGGGATGGGGCTTCAAACCACTGGAAGTCCAAGGTTTAATTATAATGGGTTTGTTAGTGTCACACATCATGTCTGAAAGGTGATACATTATTTTAACATAAGATACAATGAAGGGATGCACCCCAACTTTTGACATAAACCTAAAAAATCAAAGTCATTTAAAATTGGTTTGTACTCACAAGTGAGAAGTTTATTGTACTAATAATTATAAGCAGAATATATAAAAACAAGCATGAAAAGTAGATAGTATTTTATTTCATCAATAGACTCTATAAAGAGAGTATAGTAAATAAGTAAAAATAATTAATGCAAAAGAAACTAGAAGAAACAATACATAAGCAAAGACTACTCAAACCCAATAGGTATATGAATACATACTAAATCATAAACTCAAAAATATCTATTGAAATAATATTGTTAAAAAAGTAGGCTCCTATGGTTATGGTCCGCCAAGCAACCTAGTAGAATTTGTTATGAGAAAAAATTTACTACGAGTGAGTTTGATGATTTAAACTCAATAAGCAACTCTTATTTATTAAAGCAGAAATGTCAATTTGTGGGGGTATGCAGTAAGAATAATGAAGAGGTAGGATTTAGTATGTAATGACAATATAGTGAATAATATCATATATCTAATTAGAGTAATATTGCATATCATTAGTGAAAGGCTGTCATATGTTTTAATTTAATCTATAATATCGTTATGTTCATGATAATTTATGTGAAAATAGTTCCAATGCAATTTCTATATGAACATATCCATGTACCATCATATTAGGTATACTCATACATATCTAAATATGGCTCATTAGTCATTTACTACCACCTTTATATATATATATATATGGTCGGTTTTACTATGACACTCTGAAATAAAAAAAAGGTCGGTAGTAATCTTATAGAAATTCAATAATTTCTTTATAAACTTGTTGGCCTATCTAGCCAATATCAAAAAAGGTTTTATTGACCTACATACTATTGCAATCAAGCATTCATATTCTAAACATAATAAGCATGTAATCAATATGATTAATACTATCTTCATGATGGGACATGATTTCTAGGAAGAAATTCTTTTATATTTAGTAGAGGCAACAAGTACGAAAATAGAGATTGTTACTACTTGAATCATTTCGATATTCAGAAATTTATTTAGCAATTAATCAAGATAAAGCTATCAGTGCTACTTGATATTTTATTATGAACATTAAAAATCAATCTATAAAAATGTGTACAACAATAATTGAGTATTACATATTGGACTAATAACCTATAAATTATCTAAGAATATAGTATAAATTTCAATGATAACTTCCCTAACAATGAAGGGTAAATTTCTCCTCTAATAAACAAGTCACTTGCCTCCCAGTGACGTCAAATGAAACCCATCTCGAAGGTTCTATATAATTTGTACTTTCAATTAAGTACAAGAGCACAAATGAAAGTATTAACACAAATGCTTTTTGAAATAGATGTAACCTAATCAGTCTAAACCACCTCATAATCCATCAGATTAGTTTTAATCATTGAAAGAATCAAACTACCCTTAAGGATATTAAAATGTAAATTTTTTAAACCCTCTTATCAAAATACAAGAATAAATTTAGGTGCTTGATTAGAAATCTACTCTAAAATAATTTAACCTAATTAATAAATAACAAACCAATAATTAAACTACTATGAATTTAAAGAGAGCTTCTTTCACCAAATCTTGCGAGGAAGATGATGCAATAATGTCTAAAATAATAAAAAAATAATAATTACAAATAGAAGATGAGGACTTGTGATTACCTCTTAGTTGAAGCGGTAGTGAGGAGAAAAGATTTGTTGTTGGTGGTTCTCAGTCGAGGGGGAAAATTGAGGGGGAGGATCGCTGCTAGTTGCTTATCAAAGGAGAAGGTAAGTGGGAAGGCTTGTGCTTTGTTTTTTTATTGATGGGGAAAAAGAAGATGAGGAGTTTTCAACTTATAAAGGTTTGGTGGTTGCAAGGGAGAGACACATGAGCATGTGAGATTGATGCCCTAACATTGATCTTCTTAAAAGATCGAGTAGTGATGGTTGGAGGCTTGTAAAATTTGCATGATAATGATAATCTAATGGAGTAGACTTCACGAAGGAGCACGAGGGTTTCTCATATTTGGTCGGTCATGATATCAATCCAATTCAATTTGAGTTATTACATTTTTCATTATAGTGACCTAAATTTGGACAAGGCTTATATTCATTAGAAGACCCATAAATGACAATTACAACCTCGAGAGGAAGAGAAAAAACCAATGATGGATCTTAAGGTCTTACCCTATAGGTAAGGTGACTTGACTTTTGATATTAGCATGATTTGAATTTGGGGTTTCCTAATTTATTTATGAGTTGTCCTAACAGTTGTGACATACGATCCTGATTTTTTATCTCACACATGGAATTATGGATCAATTATTGGAATCAACCCAAAATTGGGTATTGTAACCTTACCTTGTAGAAAAGGCAACCTACTTGGTTGATCTTACAAAGTAGCTGTATAAGCAGGGTGTCTCTTGGTAGGTTTTACACTCTCGCCCTCATAGATGTCAATGGCGTAAAATAGCGCGCGCCATGGCGCACAGCTCGGTGCGGCGCACATATGACGCTATGTGTATGGCGCGACGCAGACGTTCAAAATAGCGCGCGCTATTTGCGCCACATGTGCGCCATGGCGCACGGCGTAAAATAGCACGCGCCATTATTTAAATTTTTTTAATGTAATTAGAATTTTTTTTATTTTTAAGATTATATATTTTGTAATTTTTAAATATATTAAAAGTGTTAAGATAAATGTTAGATTGTATATTTGTATCTTGTTAATGCTATTTACTTTCATTTAAATATATTTGAGTTGTATGAAGATTGATTACTTATTGGACTTGAAATTTTTAGAGACAGGTTGAAGGATATTCTCATTGGAATTTATTGTATGAAATCATATATTTGAAGGAGAACATGGAAGTTGAAGTGACTTTTTTTGGTGATGGACTTGATATGATTGTGACTGAAGTGATATCTTGATTGGACGTGATAATTTTCTTAGTATGTTAGTTAACTAGTAGATAGTTTTTAGAATGTAAAAGGATATGTTGAGATAGACAAACATTCCACAAAGTATAATAGGGTTATCTGTTTAAATAAATTGCTTGGGTGATTGCTTGAGTAAATTATTTGGATTGTTATTTATTTGTATTGTCATTGTTTGCTTGTTATTATGATCGTTTGTCTTTCAGTCTAATTATATTTCATATTCATCATTATTATTTTATAATTCTTGTAGAATTTACGTCATGTTCAAAATGGCGCGCGTCATGCCTTGTGTTATGCGCCATGGCTCCAATGGGACCTTTGCACCATGGTGCGTCATTCACCGTTAACAAGTATGCTCACCCTATAGGCAAGTCCACCCTTTGTTTACCATTTGGATTCTTAACTTACGATTGATGTTTGGAATGAACTTGATTAGAAGCTTTATAATTTACTACATTTGTAAGACCCTTGGAGGGTTAGAGCTCATAGTCTTAGCTTTTAGTATACTTGCATGTGGGACTTACTACTTAGATATTATAATCGGTCCAAGAGTAGATCTTATAATTTGGTCTTATAGGCGAGGTAACCTAATAGATTTAGGTTTTTTATACAATTGATATTTTGACATGCATGTTGAAGTGTTGACCCCCTAGGATCATTAGATAAATTGGGATATGCTAAGTTTAAACTATTGTCCTTTTCTTGCCCTTTTAATAAAAAAAATAATAAGAGCGCATATGAGCTATCCTTGAGACATTAAAAGTAATTTAGGTTTTGAGTGTTACTTATGATTTTGTTAATGTGAATATATGATTATTTATGCATGCACGTAGATGTATCTTGATAAGTGCCATAGTGGTGTGCATCACAACTTATATTGTCAAAGTTTAGAAGTAGATATTAAGTTTGAAAATGAACAACATCTCCCCTTATTCTTTTTATTAAATTTTCTTGTCAAGAAAGCTATGAAGCAAGTTCCAATAGATGCCATAGTCGAGCACAACGTGACTTATGATGCAGGAAATGAAACAAGATACACCCCAATAGATGCCACAATAGGATGCAACATGATGTACATTGTTAAAGTTCAAGGGAGATGTTTAGGGATTTGAAGAGATATTTTCATTGACATGGTCAATTTAGCACACAAGAGAAAGGTTGTGCTAGGGTTATGAGGAGACCCTAAACGAGGGTTTTTGTGGGAAGAGTTGCTTATTTGAAATCAAAGAGGGATGAGTGTTGCACTTTTTTTGTTTTTTAATTGATATACAAGTGGAACGATGAGGGTTTTAGTTGGAAAAACAAGTAAGAGGTATGATAGCGGGGTTACAAGAGATGTCAGAGTGGGAATGCAATAGGCAAGCAACTAGAATAGGCACTGAAAGACTCATGAGGATGAAACAAAAGTGTGTGGGTGACGAGAAGGAAATTATGTCAAATTTATGTCAAATTGAGTGTTACGTGTGTCAATAAGGGAAAGAAGGCAAACTCAATGCCACATTAGCTAGGGAGTGTGATGAAGGTATGTCAAGAAAGAAAGATAGGTGAGTAGGAGAGGTGTCACATGAATTAGAGTGGGACAGAGGATGGGCCACGGGTGTTGGGAGTATCAGTGGGCGAGCGAAGATGAGACATGAGTGGGAGTTGCATTAGATTGAAGCACAAATCTTGTCCTCCATCTATTCTTCAGGACATCAAAGTTGAATGTCGTAGGTGTAAGTGAATCGTGTGGCTCTTGGTCATGGGCATGTGCATCATAGGTGTTAAATGATAGAGAGTTCACGAGCTCCTATTCTTGCACAATTTAAGGGCACTCAAAAGGAAGTTGTATCTTTGTTTTTGTAAACAAATTATCCCCTCATGAATGTGGTGTGTGAATATAATACGATGCATTCATTGTACTCTCTTTAGAGAAGTTCTAATTTTGAACAAGAGTATAGGTGTCATATATAGTTAGGTTTGTCTCAAATCGATAAAATTCAATATATGTGAAGTTCATCTCAACCTTTAGGTTTTATGTGCTGATGACGCCAGTTCAACCATTAAGCTTTATTAAACTACTAAGAAGGTGATTCAATCTTTAAACTGTTGACAAACTTAGTTAGGTTGAGTGATCTTAGATTTAGGAAAATTTCATATTCATTTAATTGGGAAGTTATATTCAAACTTCATTATGTATGTTATTGTTCCTAAAATTTTTCTTAGTTTTTAAAAACTCATATTCTTCACGCACAGTTAGACTTTTTAGGTACCAATTTTTGATATTACAATATTCATTTCTTATTCTTTTTTTTCACACGTGTATTGAGCATATTGTAATGATGTTAAATATCTTTTTATCTCTCCTCTTGAAGTAATCTAAGTTAGGATTAATTAAATTTTAATTGTAAGGAGTTACAATACTACAAGTCTATAACTATTACTTGTAATAAACTGTATAATTAATATGATTATTACTCTTCCGTTATAATTTTTCTCAACAAAAATCACATGAGGAAACAACAAACATCCTGAGGCAAAATACATGAATTTTGAGAAAACGTGAGCGAATCAAGACAATGACACAAAAATTTCAAGGGATTTGAAATTCTGTTTCATTTTTTATGCCTCTATAATAATAATAATATTTTTCTTATTATTATTATCATTATTATCATTTAACATAATTTAAATAAAAAAATTAATAAAAAATCTTATCTGTGAAATTCTGCATCGAACCCTGCTCAAATACTCCCCGGATTTTTGCTGAGATTTCGCTAAAATCTCGTTGAAACTATGCAAATCGGTGCTGCACGCCAGGTTTCCTCCGGGTTTACTGCAAAACGACACTTGGCCTCATTTTTAAAATAAGAACGAAGTCTCAGCTCGTTGATTTTTTCCATTTTCCCCTCACAACCTATGCCAAACTCCCTGTGCCGAATTCCTCCAGCAAATTCGCTCCTTACAATCAACCCTACCTTCTTTCTCACAGCATCGAGCTGGACTAACTAGCCGACCTTACCCACACCTCCTTTAGCAATGCCCCTTTCAGTCGAATTCAAGTACCCCTACTTCGACTACTCTCCTGTTTGCGAGCCGTAGTCCACAACCCAACTCCAGCTGCCAGATCCGAGACCTTTCGAAGTCACCCGACCGATCTAGCCGACACCAACGCTCGATCGCAAGCTTCCCTCTGCTCGATCTGACCAATACCTTTATTATGCCGACCCACAGCCCTTCGTCAAGCTCACCAAGCCTTCTGATCCCTGCTACTCTCCCGATCCTCCAGCCCGCTCTGTCAACCACACACAACTTGAAGACCGACCAAATCTTGGCCTCAAGCCACGATTTCGAGCTCCCCTCTTCAGCTGACCGCACCTGTCTCGACCAAACCCGGTGACCGAGCTTGTCGATTCCTGATCCAAACGCTTGGAAACCGCCGCCTGCTGCCTCCCTTCCCTCTATTCGGTCGAATCCCACAATCCTGCTGCTCTCCCACTCACTCTTCATGTTTAAACTAAAACTGACCTCCAACTCTACTACATAGCAAGCCGCACAACCCGACACTTCTATCAGTTGAATCCCCTCAGCCCATAAAACCTGTACCCAAACAACCCCTTAACCTTTCCAATTAGCAATATTCCAAATCCATACTCAGCCCATAAAAACAACTCTCTCTTTATATATATAATATAGTATAAAATATAGTTAAAAAAAGAAGTAAGAAAAAAAAAAAAAGAGTTTCTGAAAAAAAGAGGTAAGAAAAGAGAAAAAGAAATTTGCTTGCCTCAATTCTTATGCACATTAAGTCACCGTCATTGTTGTCCCGACACCACTGTCGTCACCTCGCTCATCAAGGTATACTTATGTCTCCAAACACAAAAATCTCTAAATCCCACTTTCGGCGCTCGCGGCTCGTTGTTGGATCACCTACACGCTCTTCGTAATGTGGTAGGAAAGTGCCCGGTGCGATGGCTTGTGGCGAGAAGGGTAGGCCATGTACACACTCTTCGTAGTGTGGCGGGGATCACCCTAAGTATCCGTGTATGTGCCACCATGCGTGCGGGAAAAAATATGTTTTTAGACAGGTATCTCAAAGACCCATACACGCTCTTCGTAGAATGGTGGGAAGGCGCAACTTTCCAAATTTTTCCTAAATGAGGGAGACATTGGGAGACTGCTGAAATTTCCAATGAACAGAAAACCTGGACTTAAAACAAAACTACAAGAGACTTAAATGAGCTGTTGGGAAGGACCTAAACTAAAATGCAGGGAATTGGACCTTAAACTCTAAAATGCACAATCAAATTGAAAGTATAATTTCTAGATGACAATTCGAGTCTCTCAAATGAATATAAATTAGCAAGCAGGGAATTTGCAACGAGCAAAATTTCGAACACTGCTTGCTTGTAAGCAAAGACCAAAATAGACAATGTGCAACACTCATATCAATAGTACCCGACAAGTTGGAGGAATAAATTTGCTTGCCAACCAACATATTTGAAGAAATTGATAATGAATGCAATTCACATACAATACCACTTAACTGCAAATGAACACACTAAGTTGCCTACGAACAATAATAGTAGGCATGGTCCAAGTGTAATGATCTCTTATAAGCATATCCAAGAAGATCATGGTGAATGCACAAGCAAGACATAAAACTTGCCCACAAGCAATACTAACAAAATTAGCATTGTGGAACAACCCTTTTGTGGATGATAACAAGCATTGTGCAACCAGCTTGACGGAGCTTCTGCAAACATGAACGAGAAGTTTGCAGTGAGCGCGACATACTACTTACTGTCAAAAGTAACAAATTCATGATGAATACAAGCTCCTGCGAGTCACTGCAGGAAGCTCGTCATGTGCATAGCAGCTCACTTACAGGTAGCAGCAGAAGACCCGTCTTATACACATGTTATCTACAAGCTAGCACAAAATCCTGTGATGAATGCAAGTATATACAAGAAACTGTAGGAGATTCACCAGTGCAAGATAGTCTACATGTATAAAGCAGTATATGACCCATAGCTCAACGCTACGATTCACCTGCAAGCAAAGGTAGAGAATCAGTAGTAAAAATTGCAGGCCACTGATAAATCGAGGCAGTAAATTTGCAGCTCTAGGCTGCCACATCAGATATCTGCTTGCTTGCAAGCAACATGTAGGAGGCCCCTAACCTATGTTGCACCGATACGAATACGAGGACACGGATACGACACGATACTGATACGAGACATGTCAATTCTTAAAAATACATGATACATGTACAATGCAGACATGTCCTTATAATTTATAAATCATACATAAAAATTAAGAAAACAATCAAAACATAATATTTGTTGTTGCTTGCAGGCACAAATGGCATGATTCTACTAATTATGTTATTGCATGATTTGGTGGCATGTTTACTTAATAACATATGAGAGCTAAACTTCTATTTTTTTCATTTAAGAAAACATACAAACCACAATAACATAATATTTTTAATACATGAAACAAAAATCAAAGCATTACAAATATAAAATAATTTGATGCCATATTATCCTATTTTCTAGTAAACTATTATCAATGTAAATGGCTCAAAGAGATTGCATCTACATCAGGAGTGTATCAAGTTAGGCCAAATCAAGCACAAATGGATTCAAATGTTGTTCTTGTTAAAATTTAGAGAACAAAACCTAACTTTGCTCAAGTAAATTAGAAAAAAAAATATTCATTCATTTGTTATGCTCTAGGCATCAAAACACCAAAACAATATAAATTGTGAATTTCTTTGATGAATTTTCCTCATGAAAAAAAATTAAACAAGGCAAGATTAGAAGACTACAGAAACGAACCAAACCTTAGTCTGTGGCCTCGTCTCGCGTAAATGGACGTTCGTCTCGCCTAAACAAATGCCTCGCGTAAACGAACGCTTGTCTCGCATACGCCCTCATCTCATGTATCGCCTCACCTCGTCTCACATATGCTCTCGTCTCGCCTGCTCGGCGTCGTGCGCCTATCTTCTCCTTTCCTGCTCCTTCGAAAAAATGACGAAGATAAAACTCGCTCGCAGCTACGAATGCACGCTCGATGGTCGTAGAAATGAAGGAACCCTAACTCCTCGTCTCGTGGGTTCGGAAATGAGAGAACCTCCCTCGCAGCCGTGAAAGTAAATAAGCGCGTCTTTTTTTCATGTTTCAATTGACACGCGTATCCGACATGCGTGTCCATTTGAAATTAAATAGTATTTTAATTGTATGTGACTTTGCCATATCCAACATGTATCTGTGCCATATGGGATGCGTAGCAGTGTCCGACACGTATATGATATAGCACACCTTCATAAATAGGTGTATCGGTGCAGCATAGCCCCTGACGCATTGCACAACATATCTACCAGTAGAAATTCACTCCTACATGCTGAATATTGAAAGAAGTAACAGCTTGCAGAAGATGAAATGAGCTAAATAGCACTGTCAATGCATGATAAATGAAGCTCAATGCGCTTTTAAATTATGCTACTAGATGCGCAACACGTATAAGTTGACAGAAAGCATCTACAGGCTTCTAAATAGAATGATGTGCACACTCAAATGACAATCATTCGCACAACTAACTAGTGTCAAACACTTTAAAATGTTCTTCCACATGCATTGCAATAGGCAAAATACATCATTCAAGCATGTCATTCAGCTATAGTAGCGCATCACATTAATATCCAAATATGTCGTGTCCACTCGTTGCACTGCATATATACAATTACTATATAAACACAATATGCAAAATACATGTAAAGGCATATACCTGCATGGGCCATGAAGAGCATTATGTATGCACATACGTGACATCTAAGCATGCTACGCGGGTCAAGAAATGAATATAAGTTTGAGCCCGATCATTTTATGTGAAGAGAAAGGAGATGACATGGCTTGAATTATCAAACAAATATACGATCGTAGCATTGATCGGGATATTTGTTTTCTACGTTCATATTATACTTTCAAGGTCTATTATAAGAAAAATTCACTAATAAAGGCTTAAGGCTGACGAAAAACCCGATCCTTTGTCGGCAAGTTAATAGAGTCGATAAGGTTCAACCAATAAAATGAAATTGCCCATAAGCACCCGATGATTGCCGTGTTGACAAAAAATTTCAACCGGATGGGACCTCAAATATTTAAAAATGCCTCCCAAATTCCCATGAAAATTTAAAACTCAAAAGTCACTAAAACTTAAGATATTTTCAATTGAAATAAAAATACCAAAATATTTAAAAGCAAAACACCTATCCTCCCTCCGCAATAGTTTGCCAAGGTGGACAAATCTGAAAATCACTTCAGCTCGCAAAGAGTAAATGTCTGGTCGAGAATATCACTATGATTCATTATCAATCTGTTTCTTGCCAGTAATCATGTGGCACGTGTCTTCTAACCGTTGATTTTGCTGTCAAATGGCACACAAGTAAACAATTATGACTGAGACCCTTTGACTGGATGATTTTCTGCCAAATGATACCTTTAAATTACAATCATGGTGTAATATCCCACAATATCCTTAACAGTACTGTAGAGTATAATAAGCATAAACATAACATTTTCTTTATTCTTAATCTAATACTTTTCATTCAATTGGAAAGAGATATACATTATCCACTAATATTTCTATTACATTAACAGAAGCATCTTATAACTTAAAGTTTCTTCGAAGAAATACTTACAGAGCTACTACATAAATCCGAAGTAATATATATCACTGAACTGTTTATATACCTCCAAAGTAGGCATACAAACACTTTAATTACTAAAAGATAATACAGAAGAACTTTTAACCTAATCAGCAACAACTTTATCCTTTCCTTTACCTGTAACAGCAACCAGTAAATAATAATTGATGAGCTATGAGGCTCAATAAGCTATGCAGGAATAAATAACATTTAAATTGTATAAAAGGATTACAAAATTGAAATCATAAGTTAAACCAACTTAAAAAATCTCGTATAATGAAATATGACATTAACCTTTTTCTTCTATTATTAACTATACTGAATATCAACTTTAAACTTTTATAAGATTGATTTTATTTTCAAAAATATATTCAATGGAGCTCAGATAAACCTGACATTATTGCAATTGAATTAAATAGAGATCCTTTTTTTATACCTCTCTAGGGGTCCCTTTTGCCTCACATACTATGCAGGTATCATATTCTACGGGGTCCCTTTTGTCCCATCTAAAATACATGTTTCATATTTGGTCCCTTTTGTCCGTCTGATATTGCAGATATCATATCATAAGCAACCAATATGTATTAATTTGATATTCAACATAAATCATATATTCATAATTCATAACTGATTACGATGGTTATAGACTTTCCATAATGTTTATAATCATACATTTGACGTTGGAAGAATTTGATATGCATTACTTTCAAGATCTATCAACTAAGAAAAGACTGATTTAAGTATACATAGTCATTTATCAAATCTCACATATTTTTAGGGATATATAGTTGTTAATATCTCAATGCATTCTCATGATTACTAATAAAATTAACATAATGCATTACAATTATCCAGACATTCACATGACATTAGGAATTTACCAAAAATTTATAATCATTGGAATTATAACTATTTTATATAACTTACCTTCTTGATGAGTTGACTCTTCCAATCCTTCACTTCTTACTCTTCTTCTATTATAGGTCACTTCAAAATCTCGTTTCTGCATATAATCAGGCAACTCCTTTCTTTTCCTTCACTTCTCTATTATTCTCCCTTTACTGAAATAATTCTTCTTCACTCTTTCTCTTATTATTTCCTGTATCAAATATAGATCCTATTACAATACTTGATAGCAACAATTTCTTACTATATTTGCTCCCAAACCTACTCCAGAATTTCTATTCCAAGTCTTGAACTAAGGTCTTACCCACACGCTGCTTCCATCTTCCCAAATTTCCTTTAGCCGATGTCTGAAATCATATTTCCTTCACAGCACTATGCTGTATACTACTATACAACACTCAGCCGAATGCATAACAGGAATTTCTTCATGTTTTTGCAGCAAAAATTCCCTCTGGCCGAACAAGGCTACAGTTTTCTTCCCAACACTGCTGAACAGCCTTCTCTGTGATGCCCTCTGGCGAAATTATCTGGCCTGTGTGATATCCATCTTCCGTATAGAGAGGGACATCCGCTCGTCTAAAACCTGTAAGCAGAACTGAACAAAGGGGCCCACATCATCATGCATAACTGAATTCTAATTCAGTTTTAAGCATCTGTTCAACTAATAATTTGTAGAGAATACTTAATCTTATTTAATTATTGCTAATTATAATATAGATGGAAATTTTCTGAATAAAATTTAAATTTATTACATGGATTTTGGATCTTACACATGGTTGGAGCCTGTATATTCTCCAATGACATTAAATTCTTGAGTAATGAATCAATAAGATAGGATCGATAAGGCAAAATCCCTTTGTTAGTTAAGGTGGATTCAAATTTGTCACCTTAGACAAATATTCACCCCAAGTCTACAGGGTACCCTTGGCTGAAGCAACCCATGATTGCTGACAAGGATTCTTCTGTCAGGTTGGGTCGACTACCTCTTCTGACTAAGTAGAATAGGGATCACGATGACTTGGGACGACATAATCATAGGATCTTGATCAGGTTTATTATCATTCCCCCCACTATCCACTTTAAGTGCAAGGTGGTGAATTTCTAATTTTAAATATTAAATTTTCAAATACCAAAACATTCTGCTACTTTACGCCAAATACTACGTATCTGTTTGACGACTAGCCTTAATCGAAAATTCTCTCTCGTTATCGGAAGGGGTAATTAATGTTGACCTGCAAGCAATGAACCTGACCAAGTCCACCTCAGCCACGATCTATCCTACAACCGCCCACGATCGGACCCAACCGCACATAACTGCCCACGATCGCACTTCTCTCGGCAGAAACCGCTCTTCACGACACAAAACACTGACCTCCTCTCATTCATTGGCGCTCACAAAAAAACTCTCTCACGCTCACAGGATCGGAAGAAAATCACAAGCAAGGAAAAGGAGAAAGTCTAAAAACTTACCTTTTGGTCTCTCGATCATCTCCGTCTCTTCCCGTCGCCAGCCAACTCCCGCTCCAACGCCTCCAACTCGAACCCCGCCGGCTCCTCTGCACAGCGAAATTGACCCGTGCCCTAGCCATCCTCAAATCTTCCAGTCGCCGGCTTACACCCGCATCTCCGGCCGAAACAAGTCTCCTACACTCGCCGGTCAACCTGAAGCCCGCCGACCTCCTGCTCCCGCCGATCAGCGCCCGAGCCTGCCTC